>NW_028301618.1:9650391-9955156 GCF_987345545.1 Pholcus phalangioides | reverse complement strand
TGCTCTCAACAAGGTCAGCAAGTGGGCTCATGATAACGGTTTCTCTTTCTCCGCTGACAAAACCGTCGCTGTGCATTTTTGCCGGCGTCGTGAGCTTCATGATGACCCACAATTATTTTTAAATAATAGTCAAATACCTATTGTAGAGAATACAAAATTCCTCGGCATTTCATTTGACAAGAAACTTACATTTAAACATCAAATTGCACAATTAAGAGCTCGTTGCATGAAGACGATGAACCTCTTGAAGGTCATCTCTTCTACATCGTGGGGAGCTGACCGTAAGTCGCTCCTTCACTTATATACAGCTTTAATAAGATCGAAGCTCGACTACGGCTCCATTGTATACGGGTCGGCACCTCGGAGCTATCTGAGTGTGCTCGACCCAGTCCACCATCTCGCCCTGCGGATTTGTTCTGGAGCATTCCCGACGTCTCCAATGGAGAGCCTGTATGTCGAATGCAACGAGCCATCACTGACATCAAGACGCCAACAACTTTCTTTGAAATATTATATCAAAATGAAGTCTTTACCAGGTCATCCACTTCATCGTGTCATTTTTAATCCCTCATTTCATAGACTATTTGCTGCTCGCCCTTCATGTGTTCCATCTTACGGTCTTCGGTACAGCTTCGATATAGGGGACACGCCAAGTTGGCGACTTTTTTCCGGCGATAAGTTGCCATCATTGGCGCGCTCTGGTTTGTTGCTGTTCTGCTGGGTTGTCGTTGTTCCAGAATATTCGAAGAATTCTGCGAGGGAGTGGCGCTGGTGGTTGTTTTTCCGTGTTCCTAGCGTCCTAGCGCGTCTTTCAAACGGGTTTTACTGCCATTTTCAAACTGGTTTTCTCTTTTTTCCATTCTATTCTCTCTCTTTTTTTCTTCCAAATGACGTCACCTTATAGCCGCGGCGTTTTGAAAAACCGTTGGGATAGTTCTTCACATTTTCTCTTCCTTCCGTATATACGATGTAGTGTGTGTCTCGGATTAATTGGAATACCTTATTTTGGATATATTTTCCCTCAGGTTGTACCTTTAATATTTTCCAATATTTATTCTTTTCTACATGCAGGATGCCCCTGCATCGTTATTATTTTATTTATTTATTTTACCGTTGTTTATTTATAAGAACCCGGATTCCCGAAAAGAGTCCGGGTTTTAATTTATAATACATAGAATATATTTATTTATACAACATGCAGGACCGTTATTTATTTATAAGAACCCGGATTCCCGGAAAGAGAGTCCGGGTTTTAATTATTTTTTTATTATAATTATGCTTGTTGGTTTTAGCATTTTTATGCTCGCCCAATTCAGCTGTTATTTACGTTTCCATTTCTCTTGTGTTTCATGATATTTTTCATATTGTTTTCTATGCTGGCGATTTTTTTTTCGGCGCTCGTAATGTGTCTAACGGCCTTGGCGACTTCTGCTGGAGTCGTCGGACATATTTGGCGCCGAAAAAAAAAGTCGCCGAAAATCGCCAACCTGTCCCCTATATCGAAGCTGTTCCCGGTCTTCGTATGAGGGCATTTGTGGAAGAACTAGAATTAGACATCAGTCGTGTGGCCCCAGTTGCTTGGCAACTGGCACCATGGGAGCAGTCTCTGCCAGATGTCTCTCTTTCATTATCATTATACCCTAGAGCCACCACAGCAGATGTCATATATCGACAGATATTCTTTAGGCACAGGGGTAGGTACAATAGGTACTTCCCCATATATACCGACGGCTCCAAGAGCCCTGGGCATGTCGGTTGTGCCTACATCTGCTGTGAGGAGACATCTTTCAAACTTCCAGACACATTCTCTATTTATTCGGCAGAACTGTACGCAATCCTTCAGGCTCTACGTCATATACGACGCAAACGCCACCGACGATGCATCATTTATAGTGACTCTCTCAGCGCGTTACAAGCACTGTGTTCCTGTACGTTTCACACTCATCCATTCATTCATGCCATTTTTCATGAACTGCATTGCCTCATTCATCATGGTACCACAGTAAAATGTTACTGGGTACCAGGTCATGCTGGAATACCGGGCAACGAAAAAGCAGACACCGCAGCTCGAACAACAACTAATATTGACAATAACCTTTTGGTACCTGCCAGTGACCACTTCTCAATCCTCCGGGAAGTGATGCATCACCGCTGGCAGGATCATTGGAACCATCAGATAAATAATAAACTTCATGCCATCAAGCCCACACTTGACCATTGGCGTTCGAGCTTCAGAACTAACCGAAAGGAGGACTGCTTGCCCGGTTACGCATAGGACACAGTCGCCTCACACAATCATATTTATTATTACGAGAGAGTCAGCCACAGTGCCCACATTGTCAAAGTCCATTGACCATTGTTCATGCTTTTACTTGTTCATATCATCGTCATCATTTTACGACCGCTTTTGGTCAAAGTCATCTTTCACTTCATGACATTTTAAATGACCACAGCGATGTATCTCGCATTTTTAAATTCATCAAAGCCATTGGTTTTTATAATAAATTATAGATTTTTACAATTCATGTCATTGTTTTATGCTTTACGTTGCTTTTTATCATGCATAGTTTTAGTATTTTGACATGACAAAAGGATGATTTTTCTTATTTTTATAATTTGTTTTGGCGCAGTTTGATCAAATTGGTCCTTGCGCCAGAAAATTTAAAATCCAATCCAATCCAATCATGAGTCACTATAATTATGCACTATAAATGGTCATGCTTTTACTCAGAGAAGGTATGTGTCAGCGCCATTTGTTGGGCTGATTTGGGGGGAAAAAGTGTTTATTTTTTATTATAGTTTCGTGAGGTGGTCTCGGTCCAGGCACATTTTATTCTTGCATTGACACAGTTTTTAAACGCAGCCAGCACAGTTCATGTGTGTTTGTTATTCACTATGTCCACAGATATTGAGCGTTAGCACGTTTGTCCATTTTCCCCCATGGGGAACGGTTCCTGTGCCTGCCTTTGTGCATTTTAGTTTCTTCGCTGGGAGGTTTCTATGCCGCCTCCCTATCGATACTCAGAAGATATTTGTTCTTTTTCGCATTTCATTGACGCTGATTTTATTTCACTTCCTTTTCCTCACAATAAGGAGCCCGGCAATGATGCAATCTCCATTGACCAAGTGCAAGGCTCTACTTGATTGCGGTACTCAGTATCAGTAGGAATTTTGACTCCACAACGCTTAGGCCTCCACCAGGCGATGGCAAGTCTTCCTATATTTCATTTTCCAGTTATTTGGGTTGTTTTTGGCAGTTGGCACTTGAACATGTTCTCATTGTAATAAGACAGACAGACAGAATTTAATTTTTCTCGTCGCTGCCCAGCCCAAAGGGGCTGCCTGGCGACTTACAGACTGCTCTTGCTAGTTATGAAGAGGGTTACAGACAAGTTTGTGCGTGTTTGTGTAGATGTGAAGTGCTTGTAAGTTAACAGAGAAAAAAAAAACACAGAGTCCGATAAATGCTACCATCAGAATAGTAAAATAAACAAAGATCAACCAAACTTCACTAAAATGCCACTCTATGCAATAGAGCAGTTCATCAGTAAAATCAATATATATATATATACATACATATTATGCGATAAATGTATATTATAATGGACACAAAAAAGAAATTACTTATGTACAATTCACCAAAACGCTACATAATGCACTGAGAAAATAATAATAAAAAATAAATCTAACATACAAAAGAAGTCATAGAAAAACAAGTGTGTTAGCCGAAATTATACAAATTGGTGCAGTTCAAGATCAGTCATGTACATCAAACCACAACGCCACTCTGTGCAATAAAGTTGATCGATTATTTCGATAGCAAATTAGAAGTACAAAAATATTATGATAGATAGACAAAGATTATACAGCTCAGTAATTCAAACCCTAACGCACCGACCATGGCACGTGCAGCACGTTTTAAGGCCTAAGAAATTTTAGTCTTTCACTTGGGTTGTAATCGACCAGCTCTCTCAGATGCTCGTATTCTGCGTTCCTCATCCTTTCAAAGTGATCCTCTGAGATTTGTTGATGTAGCTGAGGATGGTTGGAATCTTCAGGTCTTTTCTAATGTCAGCTCCTCTGATGTACTTTGGTGCACGCACAAGAGTTCTCAGTATTTTATTCTGTTGACTTTGCAGACGCTGCATGTTGGTTTTTGAAACATGAGATCATGATAGGTCTAATGATTGATTTAAACAATATGACTTCGTTTTTAAGAGTTAGTCTTGCACTTGGAAATGTAATGCGTGACATCATTCCCATGGTTTGGGTAGCCTTAGTTCTTACGTGATTTATTTGCGGAACGAAGGATAATGATTGGTTTAGAATATATCCCAAATATTTCACTTCCTTCACAGGTAGATTGGTGCTCTAGTGAATTTGGTTCTTCTTGTTATCCAGATGAACTGACACTTGGCATGATTAAGCTCGGTAGCATTATCCTCACACCAGTCTTCAACCTCCTCTGGAGTCTCCTGAAGATTTTCTGTTGGTGATAATAATTGCATCATCCGCAGAGAGTCCCAGTATGCCCATTTGGGGGGCAGAGAAGTCATTGATGTAGATGGAGAAGAGCTGAGGCCCAAGAACTGATCCTCTTATTGGACGAACAGAAGAACAAGCATTTCCATTTTTTACCAGAAAATGCCTGTCTTTAAGATAGCTGTTGAATAACAACGCGTAGTGGTCAGGAAAACCGTATTCAACAAGCTTGGCCAACAGAGTTACGTGATTCGTTTTGTCAAACGCCTTGCTAATGTCTAAGCACATTGCGCAGGTGAAATCCTTGTGGTTGAAGGCTTGTATTGCGAATTCTACGACTCGATGCAGCTGTGTGACACAGGAGTGGTTTCTTCTGAATCCATGCTGCTCAGGACGAAGAAAATTAGAAGATTCGAGATAGATATTGAATCGTATAAGAAGAATACCTTCAAACAGCTTAGATATATTGCTCAGAAGGCTGATCGGTCGGAAATTTTTGGCTATGAGAGGGTTAGAGCCAGATTTGTGGGGGGTGTAATGTGATAGGCCTCCTCGTGGTGCACCCTGGGTAACGCCAAATCTATCACACGTCATTGTCATCGCTTTTTGTGCTCATATACTTCACCTTCAATAGCCCAAATTACACGTTTATTTCTACACATCTTGCAGTACATGTCTTGCGTCTCGTTTTGTCCTGTACATGTTTGTCTTCTGTGTCCAACCCCTCATTGTGGGCCCCGCTCAGGCGGGGAGGGGTCCTCCCGGATGGGGCATTGCTTCTAGCGTATGCTCCATCCGGGACGCTGTCTACCTGCGTGTTTGCCGTGCGTGGAGACCCGTAAGGCTGGAGATGGGGATCCTGGTTAGCCTGATGCGCTAGCTTTGGCCTCGGATTCAGCCGAAACGGGAGGCCTGGATTAGCCCCGTCTGGGTCAATCGGCTGGTCGCCTCGGTGGCTGAAGGGGTTACACTACTGGGCAGGTAGAGGGACCGGGCCTGCCGGACTTCGTGAGGTTTCTTGGTGCTGCTTCACGTCGCTCTTGGATCTGGAACGCGTCTGCTCGCCTGTTTCGGTGGTGTATAGTTCCTACCTAACCTGGCGTTGCCACTAACCTTCATCAGTTACGTGTGCGCGTCCCCTCGTAGGGCTCCATGGTGGGCATGGTCGGTAGGGGCCGAACAAACTATCTCCAAAATGGGGAAAAATACAAATGCACCAAAACGTCAACGTATAGCTATGAGCGAAACAATTGTCACTGAACCTGCTCCTACTGTTTCATTTTTCTTCTTGCATTCTACTGACACCGATAAACCTCTGGCCAAAGCATCACCATTCTTAATAGACAAAGCTCTCTACGGCGCAATAGGCACATTAAAATCAGTGAAGGCTCTTCGTTCAGGAGACCTAATTGAAACTAACACACCGAAACAATCCGAACTTATTCAAAAGCTCACATCTCTTGGGAATATTCCCATAACAGCAAAAATTCATCCCACGTTGAATTATTCACGTGGTGTCATTTCAGATACTAACTTGATTAACATGGATGAAGAACTACTAACAGAAGAGCTGGCGTCTCAAGGCATATCATGAGCCGCAAAGATGGCAATCCAGCTCCATCACGTAACATAATCCTGACATTCTCATCACCGACATTGCCGAAAGATATTAAGATAGGCTATTATAGCCTCAAAATCCGCCCATACATTCCTAACCCTGTTAGATGCTTTAACTGCCAGAAATTCGGTCACTCACGAACGGCGTGCCGAAGTCAACCCACCTGCGCAAAATGCGGTGAGAAGGACCACATTTCGGACAACTGCACTTCAACATCATTCAAGTGCGTCAATTGCGGTGGCATTCACCCTGCATTTGACAGAAAGTGTCCGAAATGGAATGAAGAAAAAGAGATCCAGAAGATCAAGGTCCTTAACAACATCTCATATATCGAAGCACGCCGTCGTATAACCTCTAACCAAACTTCAATAGGTAATAGATCATATTCTAATATGGTAGCAAATCCATCGTCAGCTAATAAGACTAACACTGTCACCACAGAATCTGTAACAACTCAGACTGAACCAATAGCTGACACATCAACTCAAACATCATCATCTAACCAACCGTGCAATAGTTGTGGCTGCTGTTGCTCCGCTGGATTCCGGAGGGAGTCCACTACCTCCGAAGAAAAGCAACGGCTAACACATTCAAAATAACTACAGATACTAAACCAAAAATCAACTCCGCAAACAAATCAAAAAAGAAACCATTCAAGACCGGATATTCACGAAAAGCTGTACAGAGAGCGCTGAAATGTCCATCCATGAAGAATGTGTCACTTCTTGATGACAAATCAATTGGTGACATGGATCTCGATAATCCGCCAGAATCCGGTGGTACTCGCCGGAAGTTAGACCGAAATAAGTTCAAGGACCTTGAACCGGTGTTGCTCTGCTGGTTCCACATCATGTGTCGTCGCGCGTTCTAACGCTGCGCACGAACCTGCCAGCCATCGCGGTGGAAATTTCTACTGGCCTAAGAATTACCATCTGTTCCATTTATTTGCCACCAAATGACACATTCTTACAGAGAGATCTAGAACAACTGATTGATCAATTACCACCACCATTTTTTCTTCTTGGAGACTTCAATGCACATAACATGATTTGGGGTTCTAACAGCAACACCCCTCGTGGGGAAATGGTTGAACGATTGTTAGATGACATGGACCTTACCATCATGAATGATGGCAGTTTCACTCATTTCCATGCCCCAAACAATAGTTTCACTGCAATAGATTTATCGTTATGTTCACCTTCACTCTTGCCGAACTGGTCCTGGTCGGTCGATCCGTACCTCCACGGGAGCAATCATTTTCCTCTAGTGGTTAAGTGCCTTGATCGAAGCCATAGCATACCTGAGGGTCCTCCTCGGTGGAAGCTTGTGGCCGCCCGATGGGCAGACTTCACGGAGGATATGGTTTCGCAACCCGACGTCGACCATTGTGTCGACCTTGTGACCAGTTGTATGATCTCAGCAGCCAATGAAACAATACCCAAAGTCTCCTCGAAACTTCCTAAATTTCCTAAACCTTGGTGGAACCACGAATGTAATCTCACGATTAAAGCACAAAAGAAAGCATGGAGTAGGTTCCGGCGGTATCCTACCCGTGACAACAAGTTAGCATTTTTAAAAGCAAAGGCGATAGCGAGAAGAACCAGGCGCCAGTCTCAACGCGAGTCCTGGCAAAAGTTTACCACGGGAATCAATTCATCTACTTCATCTAAAGTCATTTGGGACCGGATCCGAAAAATCAATGGTCATTATCAGTCTCATCCACTTACCATTTTAAACACCAATGGCACTATCATCAGCGATGTGGGGGATATTGCGGATACCATCGCCGCCCATTTCGCCGCTGTCTCCAGCGATGCGAACTATCCCCCATCGTTTCATCCCATTAAATCATCAGCCGAACGTACATCGTACACCTTCCGGCCTTTTACACCGGAGGGGTACAATTCATTGTTCACCCTTCATGAACTGACGACGGCCTTGCAGCGAAGTCCTGACTCAGCTGTAGGGCCCGATGCTATTCATTATTCCATGATTCGGCATCTATCACCAGAATCACTGTCACATTTACTCATATTATTCAATCGGATCTGGGTCAGCCATTCATTTCCTGACACCTGGCGAGCAGCCATTGTTCTTGCATTCCCGAAGCCTGGCAAAAATCCTCAGCAACCTAACAGTTACAGACCTATTGCTTTGACCAGTTGTTTATGTAAGCTCATGGAACGCATGGTCAACTATCGCCTTATGCACTACCTTGAGGTTAACAATATTTTATCGAAACATCAAAGCGGCTTTAGACGGTTCAGGTCCACAACGTGCAATATGTTACGCCTTGAGACATCAATAAGACAAGCATTTGTGAAGAGGGAGCATATGCTAGCCATATTTTTCGACATAGAAAAGGCCTACGACCGTACTTGGAGGCACGGAATTCTTTCCGACCTCTATAATAGCGGCTTGCGGGGCAACTTGCCCATTTTCATTAAGAACTTTCTCGCTCGCCGCATCTTCCAGGTACGGATCGGAAGCACATTATCAGCTCCCCAAATTCAAGAACAAGGTGTACCTCAAGGTAGCATTTTAAGTGTTACACTTTTTATTTTAAGACTGAACGGGGTGTTGAACCAACTCCCGTTGTCTGTCACTGACGCACTTTACGTGGATGATCTGTTGATATCATATCAATCAGTGAATATGAGGACAGCCGAGAGACAATTGCAAACCGCACTCAACAAGATCAGCAAGTGGGCACATAATAACGGCTTCTCATTCTCCGCTGACAAAACTGTCGCTATGCACTTTTGTCGGCGTCGAGACCTACATGATGACCCACAATTGTTTCTAAACAATAGTCAAATACCAATAGTAGAAAATACAAAAGTCCTCGGCATCACATTCGATAAAAAGCTTACTTTCAAACCTCATATTGCACAATTGAGAGCTCGTTGCATGAAGACGATGAACCTCTTGAAGGTCATCTCGTCTACATCATGGGGAGCAGACCGTAAGTCACTCATTCACTTGTATAAAGCTCTAATAAGATCAAAGCTTGACTACGGCTCCATTGTATACGGGTCAGCACCTCGGAGTTATCTGAGTGTGCTCGACCCAATTCATCATCTCGCTCTCCGCATTTGCTCTGGAGCTTTCCGAACTTCTCCCATGGAAAGCCTCTATGTCGAATGCAACGAACCATCACTGACATCAAGACGCCAGCAACTTTCCTTGAAATATTATTTCAAAATGAAGTCTTTACCAGATCATCCACTTCATCGTGTAATTTTTAATCCCTCATTTCATAGACTATTTACTGCTCGCCCTTCATGTGTTCCATCTTACGGTCTTCGTATGAGGGCACTTGTGGAAGAACTAGAATTAGACATCAGTCGTGTGGCCCCAGTTGCTTGGCAACTGGCACCATGGGAGCAGTCTCTGCCAGATGTCTCTCTTTCATTATCATTATACCCTAGAGCCACCACAGCAGATGTCATATATCGACAGATATTCTTTAGGCACAGGGGTAGATACAACAGGTACTTCCCCATATATACCGACGGCTCCAAGAGCCCTGGGCATGTCGGTTGTTCCTACATCTGCTGTGAGGAGACATCTTTCAAACTTCCCGACATATTTTCTATTTACTCGGCAGAGCTGTACGCAATCCTTCAGGCTCTACGTCATATACGACGCAAACGCCACCGACGATGCATCATTTATAGCGACTCTCTTAGCTCATTGCAAGCATTGTGTTCTTTTACTTTTCACATTCATCCATTTATTCATGCCATTTTTCATGAACTGCATCACCTCATTCATCACGGTACCACAGTAAAATTTTACTGGGTACCAAGTCATGTAGGAATACCGGGCAACGAAAAAGCAGACAACGCAGCTCGAACAACAACTAACATTGATAATAGCCTTCTGGTACCTGCCAGTGACCACTTCTCAATCCTCCGGGAAGTGATGCATCGCCGCTGGCAGGATCATTGGAACAATCAAAGTAATAATAAACTTCATGCCATCAAGCCCACACTTGGCCACTGGCGTTCGAGCTGCAGAACTAACCGAAAGGAGGAAGTTCTGCTTGCCCGGTTACGCATAGGACACAGTCGCCTCACACAATCATATTTGTTATTACGAGAGAGTCAACCAGAGTGCCCTCATTGTCAAAGTCCATTGACCATTGCTCATGCTTTTACTTGTTCACATCATCGTCATCATTTTACGACCGCTTTTGGTCACAATCATCTTTCACTTCGTGACATTTTATCTGACCATTGCGATGCATCTCGCATTTTTAAATTCATCAAAGCCATTGGTTTTTATGACAAACTAGCTGATACCCGGCGACGTTGCCCGCCCCGTAAAAAATTAAGAAGTAATTAATAAGCTATACATATATAACTTATTAATTACTTCTTAATCAAAAAAATTTCTGCATCAAGTAAGAAAAAATTACTTTTATTTTTAAATATTTTAATTAAAATCTTCAGGCAATCGCTTGTGGATACACAATATTTTTTCTTTTTCCATCTGGTGTGTAGATGTACAAATTTTTGCTATTACCAACACACGAACAGGTGACGAAAAGGTGTCCGAGGGCTCAAGTAGCTTGATACCTGCCACTGCTAACAACTGGCCTTGCACTTTGTTTATTGTCATGGCAAAAGCTAAACGAATCGGGAACTGTAACCGCTTGAAAGTGAATGGCATTTCTTCGGTGATGAGTGGGATACGTGGAATGAAGACTTCTTTTTCTTTGTAACATCCAGTTAGAATCGTTGCTTCAATGATGTAGTTGTGCAATTTCTTCACGCAGAGTCTGTTGGCATAGCAGAGTATCGGTGTCTCCAAATTTCTTAAAAGCATTACAGGTGCTCCGACTTTGAGGGTCAAATTGTGTGGTGGCACACCCGGAATATCCAAAGGAGTTCAAAAATTCTGCAGGATACAGAACTGTCTGCGCTGTGTCTGTGACAGTGTTAACCGATTTGTAAGATGTGGAGTCTCCCGGAATAATTTTTAGGATTTTTCCGTTGATCTTGTTCACACTCATTTTTCGGTGCCAGAATCGCACTCTCACAAAGCCACTCATGGTTTCGGTGATTTTGTTGAATGTTTGGGAAGACTTTGTCTGCAAGTTCTTGAACTGAGTTTATATATATAAGAACTGGCAAAATCCATTTGGGAACGTTATCAGTCCAGTGCTTGGGTCTACGGGAATTCTTCCATTGCCAAGTTTGATCAACTGATGTGAAAACGATAGCAGTGCTGAGTCATTTTGCAGTTGAACTCGCATGTTGGTGGATAATAATAATTTTTTAGCTTCGTGCCAGAGTGTTGATGTCCTAACAAACTCGAGGCGACCACCGATAGACAGAACCTTCACTTCCAACCCATCTCACTAATGGCAGTAAATTGCAATGTAGCAATATGGCCAGAGTTGGTGTTTGGTGAAGTAGAGTGCTGATGATTTGAGGCAAGCATTGAGTTCATCAGCTGGCGTTGAACATTTTTATTCCCTGTTTTATCGTCGTAGTTGTTGTTCTCCGTTGTTAGTGACGTCAGATGTCCAGCTTCTGCAGCGAATATTGTTCAAACTCCTTTTAAGCACTTTTTAAATTGAAACTATATCTCAACGATGGGTGGTTGATGAGATAAAGGCCACATATGCATACAGGACACCCTGTATGCATGCAAGCAAAAATATCTGGCGCTTCCAGGGTTTTCTTCAATTACTGGGAGTATTGGAAAAGAGCCAAACCATTATAAAGGAATAAACTGTAATGATGGCAGCGTTAAAGGCGTGACAAACCATTCTAAAGGCATATATACACGTCTGAAACGCATTGTTGGAAACCACGGTAACCAAAGTAAACGTTCCGAAAGTGATTGTTGAGGCCCCCAAAACCATTGTTGCCCGACAGTTTTTTGCCCATTTCGGGCATTTGCCCAGCTCTGACGAACTTTTAAAGTAGCCTACGGTTCAATCCCGGACCTGTTTGGTATATATGCAAAATCTGGCGACGATCGGTCTAAAACTGTAGATTTGTATAAAGAGCATACATACATACATACATACATACATTCACATTTATATATAAGATTATAGTTTTTACAATTCATGTCATTGTTTTATGTTTCACGTTGCTTTTTTATCATGCACAGTTTTTGTTTTGACATGACAAAAGGACATTTTTTTAATTTTTATATTTGTTTTGGCGCAGTTTGACCAAATTGGTCCTTGCGCCAATAAACCCAAAATCCAATCCAATCCATAAAATCAATAACAGATTCATTATCTAGATTTTTGCCACAATAATTATTTTTCGCTTTCTTCCTAGATTTCTTATTTTTTCTAGTTATACTCGTTTTATTTTTTAACACACTATTTTGCATCTCCGATAAGGAGTCAGATTTATACTCAACATCACTTATGATATTATTGACATTGGGGTGTAATGTGATAGGCCTCCTCGTGGTGCACCCTGGGTAACGCTAAATCTATCACACGTCATTATCTTCGCATATTTGTGCTCATATCATTCACATTTCAATAGCCCCGATTACATGTTAATTTTCATACACCTTACAATAGTTGTCTTGCGTCTGTCTGTACATGTCCTTGTCTTTTGTATCCAACCCCTCATTGTGGGCCCCGCTCAGGCGGGGAGGGGTCGTCCCAGACGGGGCATTGCTTCTAGCGTATGCCCTATTCGGGACGCTGTCTACCTGCGTGTTTGCCGTGCGTGGAGACCCGTAAGGCTGGAGATGAGGATCCTGGTTAGCCTGATGCGCTAGCTTTGGCCTCGGATTAGCCCCGTCCAGGTCAATCGGCTGCGGTCGCCTCGGTGGCTGAAGGGGTTACACTACTGGGCAGGTAGAGGGGCCGGGCCTGCCGGACGTCGTTGAGGTTTCTTGCTTCACGTCGTTAACGCGTCTGCTCGCCTGTTTCGGTGGTGTATAGCTCCTACCTAACCTGGCGTTGCCACTAACCTTCATCAGTTACGTGTGCGCGTCCCCTTCTAGGGCTCCATGGTGGGCATGGTCGGTAGGGGCCGAACAAATTAGCAGGACTATGCTATAAAATCAGGACTATGATGAAGCGCTTCCAGACAAAAGGTTCTATAATCCTGAAGGTTTCGCTGTCGACATCAAAGCAAGATTTGACATCTGGTATGAAAAGAGAAAATGTGAAAAATTCGTCTTCCGAGACGAAATGTACGAATACTGCAAGTAAGTTTTTTTGTGCTGTATATGATTTATTTCTTTATCGTTTTCCAACGCTATAATGAATATTTTTATTTTTCTAATTTCTTTTAGGTCAGACGTTGATATTCTTCGACGATGTTGTTTGAAGTTTCGAGATGAGTTCTTGGAATTAACAGGTGTTGACCCCTTCCAATATCTGACCGGCCTGTATGGTGACCTATAGGTCTAAATACATTGATGAGGGGTCAATTGGAATGGTGCCTGTATCAGGCTATGTCTGTCAACCAAACGAACAGCAGCAGACTAGGCGTTGAATGGTTATCATATCTCAATCACAAAAATGGCATGAAAATAAATCATTCAAGAAATGGAACAGGAGAAAAACGAATTCCCGGACTCAGCGTGGACGGGTTTTGTGAGGACACAAACACCGTATTTTTGTTTCATGGTAAACGATATTTAAGTTATTTTTTGTTTTACTGCATTTCTTAGCTTATTTTCTGAACTATTTCCACTAATTATTGTTTTTTATATCTTTTAAGGTTGCTATTGGCATGGGTGTCCTCAATGTTTCGAGAAAGACATGATGAATCCTACCACACAAAATTATACGTGGGAACTCCACAAAAAGACCTTAGAACAAGAGCAGAAAATCAGTCAAGGGGATTTCAATCTTGAAATTATATGGGAGCACGATTTCAGTGCCCAGAAAAAAACGGACACAGATTGGAAAAATTTCTTGACGGACTTCAACTTTGTTGGTAGGTTAGAACACAGAGACACATTCTATCGTGGAAGGACCAATGCTACCAAGCTCTTCTATCAAGGCACTGCAAAATATATTGACTTCACGTCTTTGTACCCGTGGGTCAATAAGTACTGCAAGTGAGTACTTTAATTATTTTTTTTATAAATAAATTTTAATGTATTGATTAAAAAAAAGATTATCGGTGGTTTTTTTCCATTCCAGATATCCGGTCGGACATCCACGGATTGTCACAGAAGATTTCGATGACCTATCATCATATTTCGGTATAGTAAAGTGCAAGGTTTTAGCACCCAGAGGTTTATACCTACCCGTTCTCCCATACAGGTAAATAGAGCGTGTTTTTTTCCCCCATAAATTATTATTATTTGAGTGTTTTTTCTAAATATTTATTTACTCATTTATTAAAAAAATGTTTTTTTCTAGGTCTAATGGAAAACTGACTTTTCCCCTATGTCGTTCGTGTGTTGAAACATTATCTAAAGAATGTCAGCACAATGATGAAGAGAGGAGTCTCACAGGTACATGGGTTTCTGAAGAGATGAAAAAGGCTACACGAGGTAATTGTTTTATTCATCACTTTTTTTTGTAGTTTTTAACGTTATTCCATATAATGTGATATTATTTTCAACCCGTAAATTGTTTTTTCCAGGTTTACCATTTTGAGCAATCGCAGGAGGGTCTGTTCGCACCCTACATCAATGCTTTCCTCCAGATTAAACAGGAATCCTCTGGTTGGCCGACTAACTGTGTGACAAAACCGCATACATTAACCAGTACAAGTCGAGGACATAGAACTAGATCTCAAAAACATCCAGGTTAATCCAGGTCGACGCCAGGTGGCAAAGTTATGTCTAAATAGGTAACTTTTAACTTTATCATACATGGTTTGATAAAAATCACGATGTTTTTCTCTTTTTTTTTCATGATCATATAGAATCACTCGTAAACTAACGGTTTTTTTCTTAGCTTCTGGGGTCGCTGGGGAATGCAAGAAAACATGACCCAATTCACGTATGTAACCAAAACATCCGATTTTTATAAGATGATGAATGATAGTGCGATAGAGGTAAATATGTTTTTTAGATTATTATTCATAGTTTTATAAAACATTCAGAGTTATAATTTTAACTAGTTAAAAAATTCAAATACTCATTCATTAAACCAAAAACTTTTGCAGGTTAAGGACTTGTATCTACCAACCGAAAACATAGCAGCTGTTCATTGGCAGTACAAGACTGATTGCACACCCCAAACAGATAGGACAAATATTTTTCTCGCTACATTCACAACAGCGTGGGCTCGGCTAAAGTTATACTCGGAGATGGAGAAGCTAGGAGATGCCTTGTTGTATTTTGATAGACTCGTAAGTTGCTAACATATTATAAAAATTTTGATGAAACTGTTTAATTTCATTAGCAATCATTTAGTTATTGATTTTTATTTTTTAAATTTCAGAATAATCTATGCCAGTAACGGGCCCACCGACCCGCCACTTGGTGATTTTCTTGGACAGTTTACAGATGAACTTGATGGACATACGATTACTGACTTTGTATCAGGTAATACCCTTTTTTAAAAAAATTAATATTTAATCCATAAAAAAAAAGGTTCTCATTTGAATGAAGTGTCATTAATATTTTTTTCCATAGGGAAAACTGATATTTGTCATCGTTTTTATTCTATTTTCGCCAATGTTATAGGTGGAGCAAAAAACTATGCATATAGAAGGTGGGATGGGCGAGTGTTTTGTGAGATTCGCGGTTTCACACTGAACTATAGGAATTCAAAAATCCTCAATTACGACACGATGAATGCCCTGGTTCAATCCCTGGACTTCACCGCAAAAGTCGTCATTCGAGACGAATATAAGATAACCAGAGAGGTTAAAAGAAAACGAATTCTCACTAGAGTTGAAGAGAAGAAGTATGGCCTTGTCTACGACAAAAGAATATTGAAGGATGACTTCTCCACGTTACCCTACGGATATTGATAATGTTTCCACAATAGGGGATATTCCCCTATCTCCCATATGTATATACGCTCCTATTTCATGAATAAATTATTTTTGCTATAGATTTGTTTCCTGTCTTGTGGGTTTTTTGTATGCATTCTCTTATTTTTTTATATGTATCATATAATTTCGTAAATGGAATATAAGAGGTATTAAAGAAATGAAGAAAACATTAAGTAAATAACAATATTGAACTAATATATTATAAATATATATGAAAAAGAATCAGTTTAAAAGTATTTGTTTAAAGAGTTGAATTGAAAAAGTTTGTATAGAAATTGAAAAATGCATTAAAGTGAAAAATTTCAAATAAAAAAAACAAAAAAAAGTCGGTAAAAATAATCTTGAATCTAATATAACAAAAATAAATGTATAAAAAATTAAGTACGTTAAAACGTATTTTTAAAAACTTTTAATAGAAATATAAAGTAATAGTTGAAACATAAATAATAAAATAACTATGAATAGACAAAAACTCAAGATAATAGAGAGATTTCGTTCGAGATACCGAAAGTGGGGATAAACATATAAACACAGAGACGGAGGGTCCTCGGAGTAGTGAAGACCATATCATAGATCGTGCCAAAAATGCGCGGTATACCGCTGCGTACACTACTAGTAAGGTAAGAAAATGAGCTTTAGTTACTATAACATAAAGTAACACCCAAGAAACTTTCGTAATATAACAGGTTTAACTATAGAAGATTTCGAAAAGGTGGTGGAAAAAGTGAGGTCTGAGTGGGAAAAACTTGAAAAACAGAAAAAGTGCCATGGTAGAAAATCACAACTACCAACTCTGGAAGATAAGTTATTTTGCGTAATTTTGTACTATCGCACTTACATAACACATAGATTTTTAGAGTGCCTATTCAATATGCACAACGCAAATGTATGCAGGTTACTGAAGAAAATAGAGCCATTACTTGCCATAAAAGTTACTATAGAAGTGTGATAGATAGAAGAAAAGATAGAAGTGTGACACCAGAAAAAAAACTAAAGATTCTGGTTGATGTTACAGAACAGCAAATACAGAGGCCAGAAAATAGTAAAAAACGGAAGAAATCATATTCAGGAATAAAAAGAACCAACTCTATGAAAACTGAGATTGTTATCGAAGAAGATGGAAGAATTTTATCAGTGTCATATCGTGGTAGAATTAATGATTTTCGCATAAGGAAACAAGAAAAATATTTACCAATCGACAGCATAAAATATGCTGATTCTGGATATCAAGGTTGGCAAAAAAAATTTTAAATATCACACCTACCGGCTAAAGATAGAAAAATTACTTAAATTTGTGATAAGGGGGCTACCCGCAAATGTCAAGCCCACTGAAATCGAAGAGGCCTATAAGTCCCAGGGTATTGAGACAATTAAGATTACGAACATGCTGAACTACACCACTGGCCGTTTTCTCCCCTTGTTCATAGTCGAGGTTTATGTTGCCAAAATAACGGAAATCGAAGGCACCCCCATTGAGGTTGAACGTTTCCAGGGTGGCGCATTCCCCATTCAATGTAGGCGCTGTATGGCCCCCGGCCCTCTTCTGCCGAAATTTGCCCGTCTGCTCTGGGAACCACGAGACAAGATGTACCCTTAAGGGCAACAACAAATTTTTTAGGTGTTTTTTCTTTAGCGGCAAGCACACAGCCACATTCCCCGGCTGCCCCCCGCCGCCTTTAACAGCAAGAGTCACACGATTCTGCCCAAGCTCCTCCCCAACCTTGCGACAACAGATTTCCCCCCACCAGGTACGGCGCCCCTCGTCGACATAACATGGAGCCGCCCCCATCGTAATCAAGCCATCCCAAACCAGCGCTGCCCCCACTGTGGTCTCCAAACCAGTGCCGCCCCCCTCCAATCTTCCCGATCTCATCAAAAAACAAACCAAACTTCACGCAATCATCAGACCCGGCGCCTCCCCCCCCTTTGCTAAAGGTAAGCCCACCCTCACCTTAGAGGAAATGAAAAATAAAATCGAGGTTCTCGAAACCCGCAGGAAATATCAACTCTGCCTGCGTGTACGAGATTATTTACCAGACGGCAAGACTCAACATCAGTGTCCCCCTCCCCTTCACAGCTCCCCCCAGCATATCGCCCCCATCAACCCCTGACGCAAACGTCAACGCACTTGGGTTACAACTTGCGCGAGACAATTTCTGCCCTAATCGCCCTTCTCTCCACCCTCTTAATCAATAATTGATCTCGGTCGCCCCCCCCCCAGGCCATTCACAATAATGGCTTGGAATTGCAACAGAATCACAACTCGCATCCGTGAACTTCCCTCGAAAGCCATTCGCCACCAAGTGGACGCCGTTCTCCTCAGCGAGACCTGACTATTACCGAGCAAAAAAATTAAGTTTCCAGGCTACACCATCGTCCGCAATGACCGCCTTCATAATCATGGCGGAGGAACAGCCATACTCCTACGCCACCGCATTCCCCCATATCGAAGTCACGGCCCATGTCAACAAACAAATTACCCATAACCCTTAGCCACCCAACCAGCCAATCGACAACACCTTTCTCGCCACCCTCTTCGGCCGCTCCACCCCCGTCTTTGCTGGGGGCAACTGGAACGCGAAAAGCCACATGTGGTATAGCAAAAAAAGAAACGCCGCAGGACGACAGCTGAGAACATTCTGCCTGAATAATTCACTCGACCACAACGTAAACCCACTTTCCCTCCCATCCCCGTCAAAGCCCGGACGTCCTTGATTTGGGGATATCAAAAAATTTTCTATACAACGTCACCACTTATACGAAGCCATTACTCACGTCACCGCATAACCCTGTGTAATTGAGCTTCACGTCCCTAGAGCACGGCGCATAGTCAAGCAAACGGACTGGGAAAAATTCCAGGAAATTCTTCAAGACGACCCCCCCCCCCCCTGCTGCAACGATCACCGCCAGAATTCACCACCGAAATCCCAAGCAACGACCTACGCTTTGGGCTCCCCCGGGATATCCTGGAAAAAATTAAGTTCAAGAACCAAATCCGGAAAAACTGGCAAAACCGCCGCCGTCGCTCCGACAAACTTCTTAACAGACTTCAAAAACAATTAAAGAAAGATGTCGACGACTTAATTAACACCCGTTTCACGGACTTCATCAGCAACGCCACTGCCGAAAACGGGAATCTCTGGAAGGTATGGCGTATCTGTCAGCCCAGGGTATCCAAGCTCAAAAAAGGAGATACCCTTGTTTTCGATGATGACGTCATCGCAGAGACCTTTGCCGACGCTTTCGTGCAGCAATTTTCCCCCAATCGGGTGCAACCTCTCGTGGCGTCACGAAACAACCGTCGAAGATGCACCTCTGCCCGCATTTGTAATAGGGCTCTCAAGCTTCTCCCTCCCTCCATCCTTCTCTCTCTTACAAACATTTTCAATTGCTATTTCCCCTCGCCCTGGAAACATGCTGTCATTAAAGCCATCCCCAAAGGCGGCACCGACCCCCGCCTCCCCCAATCCTTTCGTCCCATTAGCCTTCTCCCGGGGATAAGTAAGTTATTTGAGAAAATAGTCGCCCTTCGCCTATATAATTTCACTAATGAGCACATCATCATCAGGCCCGAACAACATGGGTTTCGCCCGGAGCACCCATGCGTCACACAGCTCCTCCGGATCACTGACTTCATCACGAACGCATTCAACTACGAGGATTCGGTCGCAGCACTCTTTTGTGATATCTCTAAGGCGTTCGATAAATGTAACTACGCCACTCTCCTGTCAAAAATGATCGACCTTCGCTTCCCCCCCCCCCCACTTAGTGTTGTTCTTCAGATATATCAAGCAGCGTACCTTCCAGGTCAAACAAAATAATACCCTCTCGTCCAAGCGGATATTCGCGCCTCGGTTCCCCAGGGCAGCGTCCTCGGCCCACAGCTTTTGTTTTTCATTAATGACTTCCTCTCTCCCAGAAATGGAAAACTTGCTCTTTTCGCCGACGATGCTGTCGCCCTCTGTGGGGCAAGAAACCCATCATACGCTCTGTCGGACACCGCCGCAAATATTGAGGAATGGTGTAGGGAATCAGACATCGTGATGAATTTCTCTAAGTGTAAATTCATGTGGTTCACCCACAGAAAAAAATTTCCCCGACACCCTCTTCGCTTCGGCAACCAAGACCTTCAGCCGTCTGATACAGTGAAGTATCTGGGCTGCACCCTGGACAAAAAACTTCTTTTCCGGGAACATTTTGCCATCGTTCGCAATAAAACCAATGGTATTATGGAAATGTTGAATAAAATCACTTTTCCCAATGCCAAACTTTCGATTAATAATAAAATCATTCTCTACATATCTATACTCCGACCCACCATGCTCTACGCTTCCCCCGTCTGGACCCCCAGCACGCAAGGGCAACATCGCCACGCTTCAAAAACAGCAAAATAAAATTCTTCGATCCGCAACATTAATATATCCCCCATATTTTCACCTACATCAAACAACTAAATAATTCCCAGTTTGAACGTACGTCCGAATCGTCCCACCAGCATCTGCGGGAAATAGTCAACTATGACCCGGCAGAAACCTGGAAACATCGACGAGCACTTCAGATTAACGATCTCGATTGGGACAGGCACTAACCGCAACCTTGCCCGACAGATGGCAGGACTCTTCATCTCAGCCCCTCGTAGCATCGATTACAGGAATTTGCACATTGATTATTCACTTCAATCGGCTTCCTTGCTGCTCACATCTCCCCACTGCCTGAGAGACAACAAGTGCCCATCATGGGCCACTTGCTTTGTTTTTTGTTTTAATTGTTGTGTATTCTTCTCCTGCCTTTCCTCTCTTCCCCCCCCCCTTACTCTTTCCCTCCCAGCTCAGCCTGGTTCTACCAATCGCATTGCACCAACATCTCGCAAGACGTCTCCTTCTTCACAGCTCTTTTTCCCTATCTCACTTCGCTTTTAACAACTGGAGAAACCGCGAGAATAGGCAGAGATCCTCCCGTTTACAAGATAATGGATGCCGATGGAGAACCGATAAAAGGCACCTTATACGAGCATGAGTTTCAAAAAGCGACACCAAGTGAATATCACCAGGTTGAGAGGGGAAATTTGAATATTTTGTGAAATATTCAAAAATCACCCCAATAAATTTAATGCCTGGGTCCGTGACCTGAATAGGATATAAAAAGCGGAGAGCTATCAAACGTCTCATTAGGGAAAATGTCTGTCTTCTTAACACTACCTAGCGATAGTTCAGCTGCGTACTACCCAGGTAACACGATATCTCACTACATTACCCAATTGCCGAAACCGATTCATTTGTCTGGAGATATTATTTCAGATTGGGAATGTGGACTATATCCATAATGCTGGTATAATGTGACGGAAGATGCCAATATTATTGGATTTGACTTGGGTGACGGATAACTGCAAGGGCGACATATTCCACCCGGAAATTACAAATCAGTACCTGATCTCATAAAGGATATTGAAATAGAATCTTTCAAGAACCGTATTAAATTCCTTTACAATGGCAGTTCCAAGAAAGTAAAAATTATTTTGGACGATGGAGCACGATTATTCTTGAACGCTGGTATTGCAGAACTATTAGAATTTGAGCCTACTCTTTTGAAAGAAACAAGCTATCGATACCGTGAAATAAGATGACATGGCAAACAGCTGCTGAAAGGTATAATGTGCCAAGAAACACTCTGAAACGTCGTGTTTTAAACAAAGATCAGTATGCCAGTATACTACTGACAACAAAAAATATCTGGGACATTATCGAACTTTTTTTAATGAAGAACAAGAAAAGCAGCCTGTCGATATGAAGGTTCGTTTTTTTGGAATTACAGTAATCGGCTTACCAACTGGCAGAACAGAATAATAACCTCAAGCATAGAAAAAAATAGCTGGGAAAGATTAGGTCACCGGCTTTAGAAAGCGCCATTCTGAAATTGTCTTGAGAAAAAGCGGCGATGGATGTATCTTTCATGGGGGCCATTCAACACTTATTATGTTCAATAAATTGAGAGATTCTTGCGAAATAACCCTGATAGGCTAGTAATTCAATATCAGGTGCCGCGACTTCTTGGTGAGACTTTTTTGAATGCAGCTACTCCGACCATTGCCGTAAAAGGATTTCGAAGATTTGGTAGTTCCAATCAACAGAGATGTATTTACTGAAGTGGATTTCGCTGCAGCTGCTACCACAGACATCCATGATCCCTCTGTCGCCAGCCTACCAGCTGAAGATCATCAGGTGTCACTGGCTCCAGGTCAAGAGGCCCAGTTGACTACAAAAACGCCAACTGTAAAAACAAGTGAAATTGGAGGCCAAAGCTTCAATGATGGTCTGAAAAAATAATAAAAAAATGTGTTCAATCAGAAACGATGTGAACAAACATTCTGCGTGAATGACCCCAAAATCATTGGAAGATAAAGAAAAAAAAGCGTCAATTTTTGAAGAACACTGACTTTATTTATTTATTTTTTTTTTGACTTCACATGGATGATATGTCAGTCTTTCCACCATGACCGATGTTTATATCCGTAACACAACTTGTACAAAAAGAAAAGGTCGGACCTTTTCTGGAACGTTTGATGAAAGGAAATTCATCGGAGAATAAGTATCTTTAAAGTGGACAAAATATTTTTTTGCTCATCAGTATGTTTTGTTATCGCAGGTACGTAGCTTCAACAAAAGAGGAAGTGTATATTAGGCTTTATGCAACTAAAAGGCTATCCCTAGTATATTTGACATTTAATATTAAACAATTTACAATTAATTCACAAAATAGGACTAAGACCTATGGTAGTAGCAAATTAATTCAAGACTGGGGTAGGACAAAGACAAGGTGAATTTCGTTATCAGGGGAGCACCACGAGAAGGTCCACCAACTTACCCCAAGAGGAAGTTTTCACCACATGCGCGTTACTACAATCATCTTTTTTTTTTGTGGGGGGTGGGGGGGAGTCATATATATATCTTTTGGAATTGCACTTGATTGGATTTTTAATTTATTGACGCGGACCAATTTGCTCCAAAACTAGAAAAATTGTCCTTTTGTCATGTCAAAAAACAAACTGTGCATGATAGAAAGCAACGTGAAATGTAAAACAATGACATGTGAATTGTAAAAGCTATAATTTGTCGCATAAACCAATGGCTTTGATGAATTTAAAAATGCGAGATGCATCGCAATGGTCAGATAACATGTGAGACTGATAATGACCATTGATTTTAGATGAGGTTGATGAATTGATTCCCGTGGTAAACTTTTGCCAGGACTCGCGTTGAGCCTGGCGCCTGGTTCTTCTCGCCATCGCCTTTGCTTTGAAAAATGCCAACTTATTGTATGGGTAGGATACGGCCGGAAAATACTCCATGCTTTCTTTTGAGCTTTAATAGAGATTACATTCGTGGTTCCACGCGTTCAACATCCAAGATTGTCTTGAAGCAGCACCAACAAACCTCAACGACGTCCGGCCCCCTCTACCTGCCCTCAGCCACCGAGGAAAACCAGAGCCGATTGACCTGGACGGGTATAATCCAAGCTCCCCGTTTCGGCTGAATCCGAGGCGCCATATTTTGTTAATACACTAATGGATTGCATCAAGTTATGTGATGATTATGTATTTGTTTTGATGAAACTTTTAACAAAATAATGCATAAGGTTCAAATGGTTTTGGGATATCAATCGGCAACGAGTGTCAACCCGCTATTTAAATAGTGTTTCTGGGTCAAGCTACTGAGCAAAACTTATTAAATTTGTGGAAGGGTGTGGGGAATCGGTTAAAGCCGTCCGGATATTATATATATTTTTCCTTGTGGTTGGAAGAGAAGTCAAAGCCGTCTAGAGATGACACTCGGTGTTTTGGTTGAGGTGTCACATTTGTCGCGTATGTGTATGTCCGTTCCATGCGTATGTAGTGATTTTTGTGATTTGTTTTAGTTTAATAAATAAATTGAATAGATTTTATCATCGTTAATCACTACAAGGGTTATCTATCTTACCTCTTTCAGGTCTTCTCCAAGTATCCATGGATGGCTCCTGCATAAAGCAGTTTTCTTAAGAAATTGAAGGCTGAATTCAAACGAGAGAAAACTACTCGACCTTGGAACATGTGGATTGCATGTAGTACACGGATCCTTCAAACATTGTTTGAAGAATGCTGGATGGGATTTAAACAACTTGTTAATGCATATATGTATTTTTTGTTTGAAGATTCTTCTCGTCGTGTACAGTTCACAGACATTACAGGCAGTAAATTGTTCGGAGGGTTGAGAATGTGCAATGCTTGGAAAGAGCTGTCGATATTTTTGACAATGTGAAGAAGTTTATTGAGAACAAGTGTTTTAGGTAAGCCTGCTACCTCTGTTTGCGTAGCAGTAAAAAATCCCCTCATTAAGTGCAGGATGAGTTTTCAAGACTGCTCTCAGAATGCGAGTCTAAAAAGATTTCAAAGCTCCAAAACTGTTGCTCCTTTTTTGTTTGAAGATCTTCAGGATCTAATGCGCAAACTTATTGCAAGATTCATCAAGCCTGATAAATTAGAAGCTGCAGCTTTTGCAAAACAACTTCTCGAAACTGATCTGGTAGAAAATTTGCTACCTATTAGAAACATTGATATAGGCTTTACAGCAAAAAAAGTTTCTTGCGCAAACCAAAATTGATGACAGAGATATAGGTGAATTCACCTGCAGTGTAAAAAACTGTTAGACGCTATTGTTGGAAAGTTGAAGGAGAGGAGTCCTCTTAAGTATCGTATCCTATAGTTCGGGGACTATCATCATTAGACCCATGGATAATCAGTCCAAATATTGGAATGCAAAGGATGGAAGTGGTGCTCCAAAGTTGATATTTTTCAAACCGGATAAGTGATACTGTTGATCTAACGACTGCTGCTAATTCTTGTTTAAAAGATGAATTTGAAAATTTCTGCAAAGTAGGGTGAGATGAAATTGGTTTAGGCAAATTCTTCTCAGATATTTTAGCTTGTGACAAGAAGTTTGTGGAATTCTGGAAGGTTTACAAAATGTGTTTAATTTTTTCACATGGCAATGCATCTGTCGAAAAAGTGGCTTTTCCATAAACAAATCTTTGTTGATTGAAAATTTACATGAGTATGGTGGAATTCGTGCCACTGACATCAACAAGAAACTTCTCTCATATATTCGAGGTAGTCATGGAAAATATGGATTGGATTGGATCTATTGGCGCAAGGACCAATTTCGTCAAACTGCGCCAAAACAAATATAAAAATAAGAAAAATGTCCTTTTGTCATGTCAAAAACTAAAACTGTGCATGATAAAAAAGAAACATAAAACAATGACATAAATTGTCGTATAAACCAATGGCTTTGATGAATTTAAAAATGCGAGATGAATCGCAATGGTCAGACAAAATGTCACGAAGTGAAAGATGATTCTGACCAAAAGCGGTCTTAAAATGATGACGATGGTGCGAACAAGTAAAAGTATGGGCAATGGTAAATGGACTTTGACAATGAGGGCAATGCGGTTGACTCTCTCGTAATAACAAATATGATTGTGTGATGCGACTGTGTCCTATACGTAACCGGGCAAGCAGAACTTCCTCCTTTCGGTTAGTTCTGCAGCTCGAACGCCAGTGGCCGATAGTGGGCTTGATAGCATAAAGTTTATTATTAATTTGATTGTTCCAATGATCCTGCCAGCGGCGATGCATCACTTCCCGGAGGATTGAGAAGTGGTCACTGGCAGGTACCAAAAGGCTATTATCAATGTTGGTTGTTGTTCGAGCTGCGGTGTCAGCTTTTTCGTTGCCTGGTATTCCTACATGACCTGGTACCCAGTAAAATTTTACTGTGGTACCATGATGAGTGAGGTAATGTAGTTCATGAAAAATGGCATGAATGAATGGATGAGTGTGAAAAGTGAATGCAATACGCTGTGCTTGCAATGCACTGAGAGAGTCGCTATAAATGAAGCATCGTCGGTGGCGTTTGCGTCGTATATGACGTAGAGCCTGAAGGATTGCGTACAGCTCTGCCGAATAAATAGAGAATGTGTCTGGAAGTTTGAAAGATGTCTCCTCACAGCAGATGTAGGCACAACCGACATGCCCAGAGCTCTTGGGGCCGTCGGTATATATGTGGAAGTACCTGTTGTACCTACCCCTGTGCCTAAAGAATATCTGTCGATATATGACATCTGCTGTGGTGGCTCTAGGGTATAATGATAATGAAAGAGAGACATCTGGCAGAGACTGCTCCCATGGTGCCAGTTGCCAAGCAACTGGGGCCACACGACTGATGTCTAATTCTAGTTCTTCTACAAATGCCCTCATACGAAGACCGTAAGATGGAACACATGAAGGTCGAGCAGCAAAAAGTCTATGAAATGAGGGATTAAAAATGACACGAAGTGGATGACCTGGCAAAGACTTCATTTTCATATGATATTTCAAAGAAAGTTGTTGGCGTCTTGATGTCAGTGATGTCTCGTTGCATTCAACATACAGGCTCTCCATTGGAGACGTCCGGAAAGCTCCAGAACAAATCCGCAAGGCGAGATGGTGGACTGGGTCGAGCACACTCAAATAGCTCCGAGGTGCCGACCCGAGCTTCGATCTTATTAAAGCTTTAAAAGCTTTATATAAGTGAAGGACCGATTTACGGTCAGCTCCCCACAATGTAGAAGAGATGGTCTTCATGCAACGAGCTCTCAACTGTGAAATATGAGGTTTAAATGTAAGTTTCTTGTCAAATATAATGCCGAGGTATTTTGTATTCTCTACAATAGGTATTTGACTATCATTTAAAAATAATTGTGGGTCATCATGAAGCTCTCGACGCCGGCAAAAATGCACAGCGACGGTTTTGTCAGCGGAGAAAGAGAAGCCGTTATCATGAGCCCACTTGCTGATCTTGTTGAGTGCGGTTTGTAACCGTCTCTCGGCTGACCTCATATACTTTCCGAACGTTTACTTTGGTTACCGTGGTTCCCTAGCAATGCGTTTCAGACGTGCATATGCCTTTACAACGGTTTGTCACTTCTTTAATCCTGCTAGTATATGTATAATAGTTTATGCCTTTATAATGGTTTGCCACTTTTTCAATATACTCTCAGTAATGAGGCTTTTTGAATAGACGTCATAATCATCATCAGCATCGCTTAAAGGGTGATCCTCATAGAAATTAGTGCTAAAATTGTCGATTTTACTGTAGAAATGCGGAAATTGGTGGGATTTTCCGCCCCATCAATAATTTTAAAAATTGTATTGAATTCTCGATTTTTGAAATATTCAGTTCGCTTAGAGATATACGAAGCCCAGGAGATTAAATATGAAGTAATTAGCCAAACCTATACTTTTGAGTTGGATATTCGAGCAATATCATTGATTTCATTTATATCTTCTCAAGTATGAAAATTAATGTCTCCATATTGTCTCTTTTGATATTTATTTGCATGAATTCATGTGGGTTAGGATATTTTAAAATTAGTTATGAGCCCGTGAAAAGTGCATCGAAAAAATTCCACAGCTTTAACTAAGGATTTTTGGAAGCTGGAACAGACAGATGGATAAGTTCGGGGGGGGGGGGGGATCGAAATACCTAGCGCCCCTTAAAAAAAGAAAAATATATATTCATTTCTACGTTTCTGTGTAAATCTATATTTGTTTATTTCATGAATCGCGCAGGTCGCCATATTGGTTAACTTGGACACGGTTTGTATGTCCCTTCAGCGTTCTGATTCTGTACTCCATCACACCGCCTGTACAATTTTTGTTACACACTGCATAACCAAGACTACCAAATTTCTGTTCGTAACATGGAAAGTTCGTAAGTCAGGGAGTAATTTAATGAATTTTTTAAGGGGCTACAATTTTTTTTTTTTTGCATCACCACGTGAAATTGTCTATTGCTTATAAAATGCAACTAATTCTTAGCAGATACTTGCTTTTAATTTTAGGTAAACTTTTGCAAGGAGTAGGGGAAAAAATTATTCAAGACATGCAGTGGAATCTCCCACCGACCGAACGCATCTGATAACGAAAAAAGATCTCCACACATTAAAAGAGATTTTGGCCTGATGCTGCCGAACAGTGGATCCATTTTAGCAAACGATGAAGCCAGTGTCTGTGCTTGGGTGAAAAAAGGAATCCAGTGCTTTTTTTCAAAAGACAAGATGAAGAACACCCTATTATTTAAAAAAAAAGACGTCATGCTTGTCATTATGAGTAATTATCAAAAAAGTGTGTAGTCGTTTTGGTGAAGATGGTGTTTGTGGGCATGGGTTTGAACTTGTCACTTTACTTATGATTCACGAGTATGAAGAAGGAATTGTCAAGGTGGAAAAGTCATAGAACACTTTCCCCCCCCCCCTCTTTTGACATATGACATGAGTTTTTGTAATCGAGAGTTATTCATGTCATATTTATGTGTGATATTTTTGTGTCAAATAGTAGATGTGTTTTTTGTGTAGTAAGAAAATTAGTTTGTTGTCCTTTTTCGTTTGGGAAAACGAGTAGGTTACACACCTATTTTTAGTACACACAGTATGTGTTTTCAAAAATTTTGATTTTCGATACGATCCCGATATCGTAGACTTTGACCGATTATTCTAAATTATTCCTCTGGAATTTTTGCTCCTTGGTGTCAAGTGTGAGCTGATTTGAGGCATCTTCGTTGGACAAATTAATAGTTCCGTTAAAATTTAAATTTGTTCCAGGATAGTAAGGCAGGAGATGGCCACTTTTTCGTTTCCGATCTCGAAGGTGACGCGGAGAGAGAATATTTTTTTTTGTTTATTTTTGCGGATTGAAACACAACAATTACCGCTTTTCGCGTTTGAAACTTTTTGTCATGTCATCAGAATTTTTCTGGAGGATGAGACATGCATGTTGAACTAATTTGTGGAATCATTAATTAAGCAATTCATTAATAATTTCAGTTTTTTTAAAAGGAAACTTGCACACGTGCTGTTGATATTTGGATAATAATTTTGATAGGAAAATATCTAGATAATCCAAGAAAGTGTATTCTATGTGTCATCTTGAATTAAATAATTTTTTTAATTTTCTTTGTCATATGACGAAATTCTTCCTGTATCTTTAATTATGCGTCAAAATATGCCATGTGACCTATCATTGGAACGCGGAATTAATTTTCCATCTAACGGTAAAATTTGATTTGTATTTTTTAAATGATGTGTGTGCGTAATTAAGCGTTTTCCTTTTTGTATAACATTTAGTGCATTGTCCTTAGGATCAGAAGAGTCTCCCCGTAGGAAAGTTTCATTCAGGGCGTTATTTTGTCCAGATTTTAGACTTGCCCTTTCACCTAAATTGGTCAAAAGTGATGTCGTAAAAATTAACGCCACGAATCAAAGTGTGCGCATTTCGAAGCCACGCCCACTTTTCAGTTTACTTATACCTTCGAAACGCCGGTGGGTTGATTCCGTTTTCTCTCGTCAAAGAAAACGCGGTTCCTCCGATGACAGTTCCCCCCCCCCGAAAGGTGAAGTTTTTCTCGCGAGATGTTGCTGTTCGCTACCGTTGTAGTTCTCCCATTTTGTTGCCGAGGCGATCCTGAAGCCTGTCACCATGTCCAGAGTACGGTAAATGTCAGCTGAGAAGGTTCCGGAGATTTCTGTCCTATCTTGGATAAGCCGCCTGCTTCCTGATCTAAGAACTGTGGCAGTTACGTCTAGAGGATACGGAACGTCGAGCCACTCAGAATTTGTAAGTATGTGAAGTTAAGTTTCTGGTTTTCTCTCTCATTCACCATTTTTTTTTTTTTTTTTTTTTTTTGTGTGTTCGTGGCGGTGATCTGTAAATTTGTAATTTTCTTGTTACTATCATGATTCTTTAAGGTTAGATCCAACTCCCCCCCCGTTGAAATTTTCGGTTAAGCATAAAAGTTCTTTTAGGGGTCTTAATTCTAAGGATCTCTATGGCAATGCACAATTACGTTTTAATTTTGATATGTTTGTTTCGCTGTTTAAAGTTGTGTATGTGTGACTTGTATTAATTTGGTTCTGGTGAAATTTTTTTTGTTACTCATGTGGTAAATCTTAATTAAGATGGAACTCTAGCACTCCCCGTAGATAAGGGTTATTTTGTGGTCAAGGTAACCACGCTTTGTATGCCCTGTTCGAATCACTGGCCTAAGTGTTTAAAGATACTCAAGTAAGGAGAAAATGGTCATAGTTCTCATAAATAATATTGTTATGGTGAAATAGTTAAAACGACTTAACATAATATATTGGTGCAGTGTTGGAAAATCTAATAACCACCAATATAACAATTACGGTTTAATTTCTCATGCCTGAACCCTAGTGCAGGTTTTTAACCGCGTAAAGGCATCTTTTTACCAAATAATGTGTCATTTCCCATATTCAGGAGTGATGATGCAGTGTTGTACAAGAATGCTTGGATAAGTGTATTTGGCCATGTGCCAACTATTTGTTATGTGCTTGGCATGTGGATTGAGCGTGGAAAAAACATCTTTTGTGTCTCAAAAAAGATATACAAGCAGATGTGTATAAAACTTTGAAAACAATAATGTATGAGTTGGATGAAAGTAAATTTAATGAAATGTGCAAAAACTTTTGTGAAATGCTGCCACAAAAGAATTCTATTATTTTAAAGATCATTATCTGAAAAGACCCGAGATGTAGGCGTATTGTTTCCCGAAAGTAGCAAAAATTATTTCGAACATGCATCTCGAAAGCTTCCACCGGCGACTTAAAGAAAACGGACAAAGTTATTGGAGAACTAATCAATTTCGTAAAAGATCGAAATTTTTATGGGCACGCCAAAACTCTAAAACGAAAAATTACAAGAAAGGGTCTAATGCTAAAACTGAGCAAATTAGAGTTGTTGAATGGAAAATAGTGTCTGCTGGGAATACATACGTCGTGAAAAAGCACTCTTGTGGTAATGCTTGCATTATTGATTGTGCAATGTGTTTAACAGCATATGCATGTACTTGCCATGATAATGACATTTCTCACTACATGTTCATTATGTTATGTTTTCATTAAACAAGAAACAAAATTTCACTGGTTCTTTGAATGATCTAAATAATTCTTCCATATCGACAGGTGCGGTTAAAGCAAACTCTAAAGGCTCGTACAAACTGCCATGAAATGAAAATGAATTTACTTGCCAAAAATTTATGTTCACTTGGCAGCATGGATGATAATACATCTCTGCAAAAAAACCACCATTTAAATGCTATTGAACATTTAATGCAAATTAATACACAATGTTTTGCTCCATCAAACAAAAAAGATTTTATGCAGTTGAGAAAACACGTTCCATCAAGAAAATTAAACTTTCTAGACCTACTTCCAATGAAATTACTGAGAAAGTCTATACTTAAAAAAAAAAGAGCTTTGTTCAAAGAGTGATACATTTGATCATAATTTTTTTTTGGCCCTAAGTATTATTTATAAAAATATTGCCTTTTTCATACAGCTGATGGGCGTGTATACGTTACTGAGTGGAAACAAAAATTTATTTATTCCGATAATTTTGTATTGCATTTATTTTGTACTAATATTGCACACAATAAATTTAGTTCTGTATGCAGAGAGAAAGATCACTGTCCATTTTCATCAATATTGGAACAACACATTTGAAATATTTATTTTTGTTACACTACACATAGGTATAGGAAACAGTCCTATTTTCAATAACTATCAGAGATATTCATTTTATAAAACAAGTAAGTTCCTACAAAGACATGCTGGAAAAAATCCACCTAAATGGGTATCATAAAAGAAAAATTTTACAGGAGAGCTGTTTAATGTTTTTTTTGTTTTCCTATGTAGGCTTGTTTTACAAAATCAATGTTTCCCATACCTATGTGTAGCGTAACAAAAATGTTTCAAATTAAAATAGTGTTATTCCAATATGGACAAAAATGAACATAGTGCCCTTTGCTTCTGGCGTACAAATCTGTGTATTGCATATTTTATTTTGTTACATGTACTGGATTATACACTAGTGTAAGAAATTAAGAGAAGTTGCAGACTTCGTCGATTATCTCTAGAACTACTCTACCGATTTTAATGAAATTTGATATGTACAGGGTGATTATAAAAAAACTATCCCGACATATGGGCCCCTAACTATCATACCATTTACAGAAACTTAATGAAATTTTGGCGTAAGGTATTTTGAGGTATGCGCTCAATAATGATATAGAAAACAACAGTGTCACTCTAACAGTTACGGTTACAGTGAGAAAATTTCGAAAATATCAAATGGCAACACCAAGTTTTTTGTATTGGTTTATGTGATCTCCATTGTGAAAAACCCTAAATAGCGTTCGAACGGCAACTGTAGCATGAAAATCACCGGCGGTAGATAGGCTAAAAGTGAGGACAACCAATAAGGACAGAGAAGCAGCATAAAATAAAGCATTTTATTGTGTTTCACAAATTTTCCACATGACATTGTGGAGGACTAATCAGGCTGGGATCTCAGTCGAAGAAACGGTGTGACGAATGAAACGAACATTAATGCTCTGGTGCACGGCAAAGTCCTTTTTACTTTTTCCTTGCCTAGCTCCGGGGATTTTCGTGCTACAGGTGCCATTCCAACGCTATTTAGTGTTTTTCAGTATCGAGATCGCATTCCAATACAAAAAACTTGGTGTTGCCATTTGATATTTTCGAAATTTTTCTCACTGTAACCGTAACTGTTAGTGACACTGTTGTTTTCCATATCATTCTTGAGCGCATACCTCAAAATACCTTATGCCAAAATGTCATTCAGTTTCTGTGAATGGTATGATAGTTAGGGGCCATATATCGGGATAGTTTTTTTATAATCACCCCGTACATACATTGATACAATACATAACAAATAACCATTCAATAATTGTGTAAAATACACACGCATGATCGTGCGTAACACTCGTTGGAGTCGGAAGGTATGAAACAGCGGTTGCAGAATAAACAAAAAAAATGGGTTAATAGATGGTATGGTCCCCTCTTACAGGTCTCGCAGCGTGATTTCATACTTTAAATAAGGCAGTTTATCATTTCCTGTGGCAATTGGTCCCACTGTCCACTCGTTCAGCAACGCTGTTTTCATTCTCTGGATGGTTCCCGAAGAGGAAGCGAGTTGCAATTGCCCTCCCCAGACATGCTCTATAGGGTTAAGGTCTGGAGATCTGGCTGGCCAATCCATCCGGCGAATATCCTCACTCTCGGCAAGAATCGGTGCTTAAGCTGAACCGGGAGTCATCAGTGAAGAGAACGGTCGCCCATTGATCCATACTCCAATCTCTATGCACATGATAAACGGATTCGCCTGTCCGTAGAAGTGAGCGGGACGCAAACAGCAGGTCTTCTTGCAAACAACCCTCTCTCATGAAGTTTTTTGGAAACCGTCACCCTTGATACACGGGTTCCTGTGGCTGCATACAAGTCACGAGAGAGCTGTAGCACTCCTGCTACGTCTCGCTATAATCGACAAATGGCGATCTTCTCTGGCCGTCGTGGCTCTTGGACGACCTTGCCCAGGCTTTCTCTCGATGGATCCGGTATCCTGGAACTGTTTCCATAAGTTACACACGACGCTGGGCGCTAAATTGAACTCTCTACAAATCTGGACTTGAGATTGGCCTGCTTCTAGCCTCCCTACAATTCGCCACCTCATTCCATCAAAAATACATTTTTATCAGGGCATACCTCAAACGTTTGATGGTGATTATAACATTGTGGTTCTTTATGATTTATTAGAATCGTTAAATGATGAAGTATCACGTTTATTTACGGTAACATCGCATCATGGTAATAAGAGTGTTATACTGTTAACTCAAAATTTGTTTCCTAAAAATAAATTTTTTCGAAATATTTCCCTTAATACTCATTATCTTATTTCATTTGGGAACAACAGGGATTCCAGTCAAATTCAGTGTTTAGCCCGTCAGATGTTTCCGGGGGAGTCTAAATACTTCATCGATGCTTATAAAAAAAGCACTGAGAAACCATATGGTTATTTGCTGATTGATTGTCATCCATTAACCAGCAAAACATTTCGTTTGAGAGATTCGTGCTTCTCAGACACTGAAGGTATTTACTGGGTTTTTGCCCCAGCAAAATGAAGTCGATACGTAAGAACTATCATATGCTTGCATTCTTACAGAAAGCGAATCCATCTCAACGTCGTGCTGTTCTGAAAAATGTTGGTCCATCCCAATTGCATTCTATATGTGAGGTATGCTATAATGCGTTACATAACAAGGACCTGAACTGTAATGTTTCTAAACTTAAGAAATATAAGTCAGTCATTAGAAAGCTTGCTAACAAGGTGGTTTCAAACCATGTCGAGAAACGGTTATTATCTAATCAAACAGGTGGGGCATTCCTACCATATCTTATTCCTTCTGTGATCAGCGCAATAGGCAGTCTTTTCCAACGTTAAAAAATGGCTAAAAAAATGGCCTTAGTTCCAGAAGAATATTTGTTACCTCGGCGAATGAGAATATCTGAGGAGTCACAAACAGAAAATGAAATTGGAAATCTTTTGAATAGCAACAACATGTCGGATGATGTCAAAGTGAAAATACTTAATAATCTCGTTTCGAAATACAAAAAACTGGTCCATACTCCGTATGATCCTGAGAGTTTCAATTAAAAAACCTGAAGAATCAAATGAAATGACTGAAACAGTTATCGAATCACCCAAAAAAGTTGACGAAGATCCGATAGTTAAGCAGATATATCTATCAATTCCACAAACAACAAGGAAGTACGTTCTTCCACTTATAGATAAAATGATGCAAGCTAACCTATCTTGGAATGAACAAGGACAATTATTAACAGATGGGAAATCTTTGCCAGGTAGCCATAACATAGACATTTTCAGTTTTATTCTCAGAAATAGACGTGCACACAGAAATACCCTCTGGCTTTCCATTGTTTTTTATGAAATTGATTAAAACTGGAATACCATTCGAATGGATACAAAATAATATGGTTAAAAGAACTTTTACACAAGCCTCTCCTTCACCGATCCAAGAAAGTCTGCTAACACCAAAAAAGAAAAGCTCTCCGGATGGACGCAATATAAGTTCGGTGAATTTGCCTGAAGGCTACTTCACTCCAGTGCGAGTTCCATTTAAAAAAGAAGAACCTAAGAGAAGTACACGTAAACGAAGTAGAACGCACGAACCTGGTGCTCAATGGCTGAATTATTAGGGAATATTTACTACGATTTGGAAAATCCTGCTTCTTTTGGCGGTGTGAAGAAATTAGCAAAAAAAGCGAATATTTCTGAGCAGTTAGCAAAAGATTGGCTAATGCGTCAGGACACTTATACGCTTCATAAACCAGTCAGATACAAATTTCCAACTCGAGTCACAATAGCTTTAGGGCCTAATGAGTTATGGCAAGCCGATTTGATGGACATGAAGAAATATTCTCGGTACAATAAGGGGATAAAATATTTGTTAGTTGTTGTTGATGTATTTCGAAGGACACTTTTCGTTCATCCTCTCAAAAACAAATCACAAGATCAGGTTTTGACTGCTTTCAAAAAACTTTTCAAACAAGCAAAGTATAAAAAACTCCATACTGATCGTGGAACAGAGTTTTTCAACAGAAAATTACAGACTTTCTTTCAAGTTAATAATGTCGAACACTACTCAACACAGTCAGCTTTCAAAGCTGCATTGGCTGAACGAAAAATTCGTCAAATTAAAGACAAGATATATCGGCTTTTCACATGCACCTCAAAATATAAATACATTCACCTTTTACCTGCATTAGTTAGATCAATCAATGATTCGGTAAACCGCAGCACTGGTCTCCATCAAAAATTAAAAAAATTCATCATTCGGAAATTTTTGAAAGACTGTACGGTTCTAGCCGCAATGTTAAATTCAAGTTCAAAATAAACGACCAAGTGAGAATTTCGAAAACCAGGAAAGTTTTCCACAAATCTTATCTACCTAGTTGGACACAAGAAATTTTTATCATCAAAGCACGATATAAAACTCAACCACCAACTTATGATTTAATAGATTTGAAAAAAGAACCACTAATTGGACGATTTAACGAATTCGAATTACAAAAGGTTATAAAACCGCTCGATAGTACATATTGGAAGATTGAAAAAATATTGAAAACCCGTAAAGTTGGTAAGAACAAAGAATATTACGTGAAATTTTTAGGGTACAATTCGAGATTCAATCAATGGATACGCGAATCGGATTTAAAAACATGAAAAATCAGTTTTACGTAACGCTCGCAAGTAATGCCAATAACGATTTGTTTCCAGAAAATACACAGAGTCATTTCATTACAAAATTATTCAATCCACTGTTTCTTGAGGAGAATTGGAAATGTGCCTTAACAGACATAATAATTCCAAAAACATGGTACAACATTACTGATGAAAACTCCAAATATCACTTATCATTTTTTGAACAGATTGATGATCCAGGTGTCAGAGAATATAGAATTTTTTTAACTGGAGATGATACAGCTACACTTAGTGAGAATATAAATAAAAATATATTACACACTGCTAATACCAATATGGTATCATTTAATGTGAAAAAGAAAGAAGTTACGATTAATTTATTCAATGAATACGAAATACAATTTAATAAAAACGCATCTGAGTTGTTGGCGATTTTGGGGTTACCTCAAGAGGATAAAGTTCTAACTTCGACAACACACAATACGTTTTTATGGCTACCTAGTAAGCAGAAGAATAACCTCGACAAACAGTATTTCACACTCATAGATAAACGAAATTTTGAAATCCCAAACTTTATGATTCCAGTTAAACCAGTCAAAGATGAGTTTTCTAATTTATCATTTTTTTCAGCTTTAAATGATATTAAGTTGATTACAGGCAGAAATGCAGTCGAATTTTCACTCGATAAAACTGAGAAATACGTTCAAATTAGAGTCTCTGAAGGTTTTGAATTGATTATCAACAAGAAGGATGCTGCATCTTTTTCTGCTATGATGAATCTAAAAAAAGAAGTTACAAAATTTTCTCATGGCCTGACGGCAAGTGTATATGATAAAGGCGCTGTAGACGTTAACGATTCAGATTTTTTTGAAATAGAGGAAGTGGCATTTAAACGTACAATAGAAGTTCAAAAAAACCGAAAATTTTTCTCTGCCTCCTGGTCTCTATTCAAAGGGTGAACAATCCGTCATTTCGAAAAAATTAGTTTTCAAATGTTGAAAAAGGGTATGTCGAGAATAATTGTACCACCGAACCACGAGTTAAATCTTTCTAGGGAATTAGCGGATATTCTGGGTGTTGAAAAACTAAACTATCCACATGGTATATATTATTCAAAACATGAAATCGAGTTGTTTGCTGGGGTTTCAGAAATATTTATCTATACGGATGTCATTTCGAGTCGAATTGTCGGGAATATAATGGCACGTCTACTTAAAAATACCAGTGTTAAAAGAAAAAGAAAATGAGCAGATCATAATTAGCTTTCCTAATCCGTTATATTGCTCTGTGTCGAAAAATTTTATCGAATCAATTGAAGTTGTTTTACGTGATTCATCTGGTTCAAAAATTCGTTTCCAGTCAGGAAAAGTTTTTTTAGTCTTATCTTTCATAAAGATATAAAAGAAGCTACTTTTTTCCAGATTCTTATTATAGTGACTAACATCTAATGTAACCATGTTGTGCGCGCGAGCTTGTTGCAATTACTATATTAATCAACAAACCGGAGAAAACTTACAATATTTTCAAGGCAGGTTAATTCAGCGGGGAAATGGCTTTTTTTCTAATATATTTAGATATGTTACACCATTTCTAGCCAAAGGTGGTCGATATTTGGGTCGACCAGATTTTGAAAACATCTGCTAACGTTGCAAATGATGTAATAAGTGGTCAGGATTTTAAAACAGCTGCTAAATCCAGATTGACGCAAATGCGTGATTCCATTGCTAGCGATGTTATTGATAAGATCCAAAAAGGTTCTGGCCGAAAACGGCGCAGGATCACCAAGAAAAAGCGAAAAGATTTATTTTCTTAAAGTTATAAAAATAGGCGATTGAAACAAAATATCTTCACATTTAATTCCAATATGGAACAAAGAGGATGTCCGTGTTTGAAATCAGAATTAGATATTTTTGAAAAGCCATTTATTCAAGTGGCTGTGGATGATTCTACTTTTGTAGAAGTAAAACCAATCGCAAGTATCTCACAAAAAGGTCCAATCGAGTTTGTAGTAAGTGGGAGTAACACTGAGAAATACATAGATCCTTCGAATATTTATTTACATTTGAAAGCTAAAATCGTAAAACAAGACGGTACAGATTTACCCGAAACTTCTAAATCCACACCGATAAATTATATTTTGAATACATGTTTTTCTTCGTTGCAAGTATTTTTGAATGATAAACCAATAAGTAACTACGCTAATTATGCATACAAGGCATATATTGAATCGCTTTTGTTCACCTCGAGTACAGCACAAAAAACTCATTTGACTAGTTCACTGTTTTACATTGACACTGCTGGCAAAATGGATGATCATGCCCCTCTGAACTCTTTAAACTCCGGTCTTAAGCGTCGTCATGAACGTTGCAAAGCCTCCAGAGAGATGGATTTGTTAGGTCCATTACATTTTGATTTAGCCAACCAATCAAAACTCTTATTGAATGGAGTTGATCTTACCAAACGCGCTAAAAATTCATTTGTTCTAATGAGTGATGTATCTGACACCAAATTTGAAATTACAGACGCTAGTCTTTACGTTCGAAAAGTACAAATAGCTCCGTTTGTTCTTTTAGGACATGCTAAAGCATTGGAATTAGGAAATATAAAACTTCCGATTAAACGAACTGACATACGAACTTTTACGGTTTCAGCTGGATTGGCATCCCACGTTATATCAAATGCTTTCTTAAGTGAAATTCCCAGTAGACTGGTTCTCGGTCTAGTACCAAACAAAAATTTCAACGGTGAAGAAAAGAAAAAATCCATTCAATTTCGGGCATTCAAACATAAATTATATATGTTTGAGAAAGGATGGCATGACGTACCCATCAAACCCATACACTCCTTCTGCAACATCCTATGTTAGAAATTATATGTCATTATTTACAGACCTGAACAAATTTTCCACTTCTACTGATATATCAATTAGCTACGAAGATTATCCTAACGGTTTTTACTTGATAGCATGGGATTTAACTCCAGACTTTTCAAGTGAGGGTGACTGGATTTCCACCCCTGAAACGTCGAATCTTTCTATCGAAATTAAATTTTCAGAAGCTCTAACAGAGACGATGACATTGATTGTTTATTCTCAAGTCCCAAAAACGATACAAATCGATAAATCTAGAAGCATTTACACTGATTTCTAAATATGAATTCTAACGATCTGTTTCAATTTCGCTCATGGTGATAGTTTACTATCACCTGTGTTTGCGGGGGTTTATGCCAGTGATCAACTTCCACAGAAAAGAAAGAATAAACACAAAGCATTTATTGTTAATCTAGACCAAAAACATAAACCGGGTTCACATTGGATATCTATGTACTTTGATAGTCATAAATGTTATTATTTTGACAGTTACGGAATGAAATGTCAAAATATATACATCTTAAGGTTTATGCATAAAAATTCAAGGACAATTGAATACAATGAAATATCAATCTCCGTTTTCAAAAACGTGTGGTATTTTTTGTTTATATTTTCTTAATCATATTGTGCGTGGAAAAAAATTAGATAAATTGGCAAACAATAAAGAAAAAAACGAAAAAACAGTGTGTTCTTTTCTAAAAAAACAAGTCTTGCGATTCTCATACATTCCCCAAATTAATTTAATTCAGAATTGCTTGAGTTTACTTTAAACCAATCAGAAGGTTCTATTCTTAAGACAATCTCGTCTATAAAAGCCGTGTATCATATGATTTTGATCATTTTGCAATTACAAGATGGATCGAAAATACGGTTACATCTACATCAGTTCAGATGGAAGGCCATACCATACAGGAAAAATGATATTTCCTGATATGATTTTAACAATAAAAGATGCAATGAGCCAAAACTTCAGCTATCCAGATTGTTGTCCTGTGGAATTGAAATACTTTAAAGTTCTGAATAATAAAAGAATAGTAGCAGAGTTACACAATCAATGGACTCAGAAAATCTGTGTTATTAGCATCTCCGCATTACGAATGAAGAAAGAAAAACAACGAAGCAGCAAAGAAAAAAAAACTAGTTAAAGCCCTCTTATAATCTTAATAACCTTGATACTATTATGTTTTCGAAAAAATGGTTGTATCACTTTTTCGTTTTATGTAATATTTGTGCATATGAAATTAAGTAATAAACATATATTATACAAAGTTTGTCTCATGTTTATTAATGAGTAATTTGTGTCATTTTATCTGAGAACCTCAAAAGAAGAGTTGATCGTGAAATAATATAATTATTACTATAGCTAACTTATAACAAAAATACTAATTTTTTGATCAAAGTATTTTTTATTGCAATTTTGCTTTCTTCATTTAATAATTTGTCGAAACTATAGAATAAAGATATTTTTTCATGTAAAACAAAATTGCCATTGAATAACTGAGTGTTTTCCACTAATTACCTGTTTGGATGTTTTTTAATGATAATTTTATGGAAAAATATGAAAATAACACAAATGGATTATATATGTAAGTCAAATATGTCCTTTAAGGTTGTGGGGATAGGTCTCCTGGAATTGGACTTGGAAGATTCTCATCAAGTTTTGTTTTTTTTTCCACGCTCTTAATTCATTATAGAGTGACTGTTGAAGATTCTGCCTGAGGGCTTTGATGTATAATGTGCATAGCTTGACGTCGAAACACTAGTGGTAGAAGTGATTGTATGTTATGCTTATTCAACGAGCTTAAACTACTAATTTTTACGAAATCGTTTTTAATTTTCATATTTACAAACGATACATATTTCTATACTTAGTTTAATACATTTGTAAGAATATTTATATTAACCCAGTGATTAATATTGCGTTACCCTGATCGAGGTCGATTCGAATATTTTTGTTATTACTATGTCTTATCAATATAATTTATATTTTTGATGAGGATATGTTATATTGAAAAAATTCTTGTGATTAATGAAGAAAAAATAACATATAATCGAATAAAAATAAAATGGAAATGCTGAAAATTTCAAAGGTATATAAAGCCTTCTAGTTCACAGCTGAAACTATTCGTTTTTTTTTTCATCACTGTCATCACAAGACCTAAAGAACGAACGAGATCCCTCTTTCTGGTAAGTACACTCAAATTTTATATTTTTCTATGAGATTCTTATGATTTATATTAGTGAACTCATTCCGTTGCTTTAAAAAATAGTTACCTCCTCTTCTTCTTCCTCGTATGAGGATTTTTGCGCCATTCCTTCAACATCACAGGTTAAGAATAATGGTAAATTTTTTTAAATAGGAAACTAGATAAGTTTATAATATTTTTAAAAAGATTTATTATCCTCAAAATTTATTAAAGTTTTTTCAATTAGGCGTTGAATCAAAGAAAAAAAAGATAAGTTCAAAAATTCTCCATCAAAACAGCAGTAAGTGAACAATTTTTTTAATTAAAAAAATTCCTACTCTTTATCAAAAATTTTAAGTAAATATATTTTCATAATTTTAATTTGTTAGATAATGTCATCACAAAAAAAAGAAAGAATCATGTAGCTGATGAAGAAGACATCTCATCAAAAGCTTTAAAGAGCAACGATCAATATGATATCATCCTATTGGATGATCTGCCAACCGGTTTTAAAAAAGTAAAAACCCTTCGGATATACTTAAGGAAGGGAATTTCAATTGAAACTCAAGAATTTCAACGTAACTATATAAATCTTAGCCGGAAAATAAATGATCGAGTTAAAAATCGATTTAACTTGCCATTGGATCTTCTACCCAATTTGTGATGAAAGGGATAAAGCATCTGAACGATGCATTGAAAAATGATGACGTAAAATGAAAATGATGAAAAAAAACGAATCCTGTAATGCTTTGATAATGATCATGTCCTTAACCACCCCAATACCACAACAATAGTAATTAAAATACTTATCAACCATGTTTGTTGAAACTCATTCACCATTTAATGGTTATATTAGACAAATACATAAAGAAAATAAGTGAAATCGACCCAGAAATGGCTTTAATGAAACATAAAAAAAAATTCAAAAAGATTATTTAAAAGAATATTATAATGAATAGTTTAAAAATGTTTATCACACTAACAATTGTACTTAAAAAGTTTGTGAACAATATGTGCATATGAAAATGAGAATCTGTCCCAGATTTTATCTAAGATCGGAGATTTGGCTGAATGTGAAATGATCAACAGCATAATGGTCGCTCACCGTGGGCCTAGTATGAATAAAGACAAACCTAAACTGATTATCGTTCAATTCTCGTCCAAGCTGGTGCGTGATCAGGTGTTGAAGAAACTGAAAGATAAAAAAGTAAGTGCATCACAAATCAATTCACGATTCTCTACTATCCCGGTATATTTCAATGAACATTCAACTCCTGAGCTGAAGAAGAAGTTTTTCCTTGTACGAAAATTTAAAGCTGAGCATGACTATAAGTTTGGTTGGGTACGTGACGGAAAATTTTTTTTGCGAAAGAATGAATCATCTAGAGTCGTATGTATAAACTCTGAAAAGGATTTACCTTCGATTTCTTAACTGATATAATAACTGAACCTGATTATGATTGTAAAATTATCACAGATGTGGATCACAGTGAGAAAATTAAAATACCTACGCTGTATTCTGGACCAGACAATGACTTTTGGTCCGCAGATTGATTATGTCAGGAACAAGGCCACCCAAGCCCTAGGCATGCTCTCCAAAATTACATTTCCTCAAGCTCATCTCTCCTTAAAAAATAAAGTCATGCTATATAAATCTGTACTTCGACCAATTATGACATATGCAGCCCCGGTCTGGGCCTACGCAAGTCATAGCAACATGCAAAAACTACAATCTCAGCAAATCAAGATCCTAAGGTCTCTTGTAAGGGCACCTAAATTTATACGGGGAGCTGACATCAGAGACCTGGGTATACCCCTTACACTGGGCTTCATCAAGGAGCTGTCTACAACCCACTATGACAAACTGCAGAACTCTGAATATGGCCATTTCAATGAGATAGTGGATTACGACCCATTACAGAGAACAATATACCATAGGCCAAAAAGGGTATTGTACTCTGACTGGACACTCTACTGATAAAGGAAATTATGTATTCCATTATTTTTTTTGTTATAAATGTTTTCAATAAAAAGAAAAAAAAAGAACTAATTAGAAAAAAGGAGATTTGAAAAAATATATTTATATATACTGTGCATTTAAATTTTTATTGTTCTGTATAAGTCATCCTATTATACCCCACTTAATCTACTTTGCCACTGGTATATTGTATTCATTCTTGTATCCATATGTGTGATCTTTATATCTTTTATGTGATGTATGTGTTGCTATATAGTTTTTGTCTACCAACAAAATTTTATTTTATTTTTTAAATATTGAATATTTCAATTTCCCCCCTTATTGTGATCTTTTAGAGCGCATACTACATTTGTACTTTGGACATGACGTTGGACTGGACTTTTGTTTACTCTACACAAACACACACTCATGCTTTACACATAAATGCACAAACTTGTCTTTCTCCTTCACAACGCCTCAGAAAGGTTATTTGTAAGTCGTCAGACATCCTCATTGGGCTGGGAAACGATGAAATAAATTTAATTCTGTTCCGTTATTCAATAAAAAGCATTTTTCTCTATAGAAGCAAGAATTTTTGTTCTAGTATATGCAGCGCTTGTAAATTGTTATATAAACTGTTGTAACATTTTTGGATATTTTTTTTGGATGAACAGAACGAAGATGATGTGTTCTTGTTTGATGATTCTAATACAGATTCAGAACTTTCTTCCAACGATCTGGATTATTTGTCTGATGACTCATGTAGTGAGCTCAGCTATGAAGAATAATTGAAATCTGATAGAACTTTTACCAAGTTAAATGTGAAAAATCCACCTCCTCGTTTCAAATTTACGAGTATTCCTTCTGTGCATGTGCAACATGATGACAATTCTAATGTTCTTCCATTTTACGAAACATTCAGAGATTCTGCTCTCATAAATACAACCATGGAAGAAACAAATATGCTAAACAGTGAATCGAATCGGGTGTCAAAAGAAAATTCTCAAAGAATAAATTTTGGGAAGAAACAACTCTGGAAGAGCTGCATGTGTTTTTCGCTCTAAATATACTTCAATGAATTGTAAAGAAACCTGGAATTGATCATTATTGGAGCAAAAGGCATTCAACTTGCATTCCTTTTTTCGCTCAAATAATGTCTCATCGTCGATTCCTTCTTTTGCAACCATAATTGCATTTTTCTGATAATGCAGCATTTGACCCCACAAAATCACGGATGCCTTAAACTATTAAAATTTTGGCCAGTACTGAAACATCTCCATAAGAAATTTTGTGAAACTGTGACACCAGAGCAAGATGTAACAATAAAGGGGCGCCTTATGCTATTCAAATGGCGACTAGGATGGAAACAATTTATTCCCCTCAAAAGAGCAAGATTTGTAGTAAAATGTTTTATGTTGTGCGAATCAATTTCTGGTTATATGTGGTGAATAATAATATACACAGGTAAAGACACAATTCTGAAACCTGAGTATTCTCAACTCTGCATTTCATCACAAGTTGTCTTGACAATGCCGGAGCCCTTGCTTCATAAAGGATACTGTCTTACGATAGACAATTATTCTTTGCCGGAATCAGCAGACAAATTGGTTGCATGCCAAACAGACAAACGGCACACTGAACCTCATGAGAAAAGTCCCAAAGGAAATGCAGGAAAAAAAATTAAAAGGGAAAATTATAGCTTTTCAGAGAGGAAAAGTTACTGTGATGAAGTGAATGGATAAAAAAAACCGTTTCATTGCTTTCCACAATTCATAATACTGAAATGGAACAAATTAAGTCCGCTCTAAAATGAAAGAAAACCTCAACAAATGCTTCTTTTTTTGTTAAGAAATTATTTAATTTGTCAAAATATACTCCAAAATGACTTCTGAACAGTTTGGAAAAGTGTAAACTTCAAAATTTATAGTAAGTCAGAGAAATTTTGTACCGTATGTAAAATATTCCTCATACCATAAAGAATGTACTTTCAAAAAGCAAACATTAGGGGTTTTTGCGTTTCAAAATCATAAAATAAAAAATTGTGTAAAAGTATTAAAAGTGAAAATAAAGCATTCTTCCATTTTCTTATTCTATTAAATATAGTGTTTAATTATATGAAGTAAAAAATGACTTTTTGGTGAACATTTCTGGTTAAAAAATTGACCGGTTAAAGTGTTAATTGCAACTTTACATAAGTTACAAAGAAACACAATGTTAAATTAACATCAATTTTTTTTTAACTTCTCAAATATGATATTTAAGTAACCAGTTATCACATGCAAAAAAGTTGTGTAATTTGGTCATGAATTTGAGGAGCGATCAAAAATGGGTTAAAACGTTTTTGTAAATATAAATTTTTTTCAATATCAAACAGCGAGCTGAATAAAATCATTGAATGGATCTGATTGGCTTGCGGGCCAAAGTTTATGCACCTATGCATTAAATGACAGTGAAACCTCTATATAACGATACTCTGTGGACCAAGGAAAAATATCGTTTTAGAAGGATTATTGTTATATCGAAAGGCAGCAGTTTAACACTAGACTATAGACCTTTCCAAACCAGACTTACAAAAACAGCGTTGTGGAAGGATTTATCGCTATATGAAACATAGGCACTGGAACCAAATTTGAGTCACCCAATCAATTTTTGAAAAAATAATGCACTTGTCACGAGTGCACCTTACACACACTCTCCCCCTCTCGCCTTCTCATAGAGAAACCACAAACCACACATCATACATATTCATACATACATGGGATGCAACACGTGTGCTCTCCTTTCCCTCACCAGGTATTTCTAAGACGCACTTGAGCACCGAATAAGTACGTATTACATAACACCATCACAACTCTACAGATAGACATTGTGCCTCTGGGCCAATGAAACCCCTTACAGAAATCAGGCGATTGCCTTTGACCAATAGCAGAGGTCTTCACCAATTTGGTTTGGGAACACACGAGGCTTTTTGCCAGAGAGAGGTATTGCTGGAGGTGGGACGACCAACATGTCACCCTTGAAGAGTCTTTAATTTACTCTCTCTCTCCTCCTAACCCCGGGTCGAGATCCCTCATGTAGGGGACGCAAGAAACCTTGCCCCAAGATTACGGTGAGTGATTTAAACTATATATAATTATTGTGTGTTTAATTTGGTGGAGTGAGAGTGTCCATGTTGAATGTAAATTGTATCGAGTTTAGTGTAATTCACGGTGTCGAAGTATTTTCAATGAATGAATAAAATTAAATTGTAATTCTCTAATTGAAAAGGTTATTATTATTTTTCTTGCAAATACCTGTTCACGATTCCTAGTAATATATAATATGTCGTGCTACGAAACTAGTTCGTTTAAATCTCCGGCCACGTCCGGCGAACCCTTCAACATAGAGTGGTGCCGTCGACTGGCGAATCTGTGGTATATTTTGCTAGTGTGGCACTCTTAGATATTGTCAGGATCAACTTGGCGTAACTATACTGAACTGTCGTAATTATTATTTTTCAATCGTTGTAACGTATTTGTGCTAGCGTATTTTTCCATAGTTTAAAAAAAAAAACCTAATATGATTGTGTTTCTACCGTTTGTTAAAATATTTCCTTTTATTGAGTGTGTGATTTGAGTCATATTTTGAACGTATAATTTGTGTTTCTCATGTTGAATTCCGATTATTGTCAACGATGTGATTACAGTATCGTGATTGAGTTCAACTGTCAAGACCTAAACCTGAGCGCCATTTCTATTTCCTTTTCGGATGAGTCTATGTGTGAGGGAAAACTCTTTTTTTTTTTCTTCTTCCTCGTTGTTTCCTCCCTCGCAACTCGTGTCATGTCTCCGGTGGAAAATTTTATTTGTGTTTCGTTTTGGTTGTGTTGTTTCGTGATCACTGTTTAGCCGATTAGTTTCCCAGTCAGATTTTTTTTTATATACACATAGGGATAATTTCACACAGACTTGCACAATTCACAAACATTGAGGTACATTTTGGATTTGAGAGGACTATATTTTATTCTTGTAGTGGTCTCAACCACTAAATATTTGACGTGTGATCCTCCTCTTTTTCGTCCCCTCTATAGTTCTTAAAACGGTAAAGGCTGCCGCCTGTACACTTCTCCAGGCGAGATACCTTACACAATTTTTCTTTTTTTTATATATTTTTTTACACATATTTGCCCCTTACATGTTTATTGAGAGTCGGCAAAATTTTTTTTTCTTCTTCACACTACATCATGGCTCACGAGGAAGCCCAAGCTCAGAATGTCCAGCAGTTCAACATGTTTCCAATCATAGTAGGCACTTACAATTCCATACCCGTATTTGATGGAACAAATTCAGGATTGACAGTGACTGATTTTTTTTCAAGAATTGATCGTGCATCAGCCTTGGCGAATTGGGATGCTCATACTAAGAAAGAGATTGCATTACAGAAATGTTCTGGAGCTGTACTTACTCACATTCAGTCAAGCTCTCACTTGATAGACCCTATGACCTATGAACAATTTTGTGCTCATATAATAGACAGATTTTCTTCACCTGACAGACCTGAGATAGTGTTGTCTCAATTGACAACAACACAATCAGATTCTGAGAAAGTCAGAGATTTTGCTGATCGTCTTGAGTCACTAGCTCGACGTGCTATTCAGGTCACACCGAATGAACCGGTGGCCATAACAAATTATCGTGACACACTTCTTTTGGCCAGATTTAAGGCTGACATACTATCTCACATGGAACCACTTATCGCTGCTCACAATCCAGTAACCTTTCGAGAGGCAGTTGACTTAGCCTACCGTATTGAGCAGGGTAGTTCGAAACCTGCATGGGTTTCTTCTTCCTCTAAGGAAAACATTATGCCATCACAGGCACCTTCGCTTTCAGATTCACTTGTTCCCATACTTCTGAACAGAATTTCTACTCTCGAGGAACAATTGCAAAAACTGCAAAAATCTGAACCACAAACAAGGCACACTCGTTCTCCTCAGACCTCTCGTCGCCTCGTCTGTTTTAATTGTGGAATTCCTGGTCACTCATACAAGGTATGTTGAAAACAAAATCATTCATATTCTTTTCGTTCTCAGAGTAATTTTCCATGATCATCTCAAAATTCTTTCAACTCTCGAAATAACAATTCTAATTGGCGTCGAAATTCCTCACTTCGTTCTTTTTCTCCTGGAAATACCAGAGAGTCGGAGTCATATTCTCAGTCTGGTCGTCAACAAGAAAATTCTCAGTCTGGTCGTCAATGAGACAACTCCCCGGCTACTCATCCAAAGTGTGTCAGCTTCAACATGGTCGCTGCTGAGAGTCCTTCCTCAACTCCTGAACTTCCGATTGTCAATGTTCAAATCCACGAACTAACTTTGCCATGTCTTGTAGACACAGGTGCTGCTATGTCACTAGTTACAGACGAGTGGTGTCAAAAGTCCAAACTGACTCGTAAATATCAAGCTGTCACTTCAGCAGTGCGAATGACTGGTGTCACCGGTGAACCAATCGTGATTCGACACAAAATCTCTCTTCGTTTCGACATGAAAGATCGTCATTTCTCCCACACATTTTTTGTCATTCCACACAGTGCTTGTCCGTACTATGAGGCTATCCTTGGTGTGGACTTCATGAGTGCAAAAGCTGCTGCATTCAAATTCAGTAAAGATGGACTGTATCGAGTTTAGTGTAATTCACGGTGTCAAAGTATTTTCAATGAATGAATAAAATTAAATTGTAATTCCCTAATTGAAAAGGTTATTATTTTCGCAATGTCCTGTTCATAATTTCAATGAATATAATACGGAAAATATTGTCAGTAGAGTCAACACACTGCATACACACGTGTCCCGTATATACGCAGGACAGTTTTTTCCCCTCATGTTTTTTCTTCATGTTCACGATTCTGGTATAATGTCATTGTAGCGAGGTTTCATTTCAATTCATTTCAAGAATTTTTTTAGACGTGGAATTGAAGCAAAGATTAAAAAAGTATGTTACTCACTCATTTTTTTTTCCACTCCCAGTTTGATTTTTTCAATCCAATTTTGGGATGGAATTAAAAAGAGTCCTCTCGAAAGTTTGCAAATCCACCCAAGTTGTAATGAACTTTCACTAGGTGGGCTCATCAATTGCCCAGATGGAGTTCACATGGTGGAATCAATGTATCGGCATTTAACAGCAATGTAGCCTGCCAGATATTGGAGGCCTTCAGAAGAACATTCTGATGATAAAGACAGTGTTATGCGTTTTCTCTAGCAATGTATCGGCAAATTCTTCCTCACTTTCAACCATCCTTAGTGCTTCTGACATGTCTGGCAGAAGTCCCGAAAAAATTTTTTGTGGTCATTATTGGTTCGTCATCTTCAACAAGCACGGACAATCTAGCAGATAATACTGATGCGGAAACTTCTGGACTGATGATTGAGTCTCGGGCAATGTTTGAACTTGACCGGCAGTGGGTTATCATATATGGTATCATAAAACTGTCAAAGTCCTCTGATTTTCGAAAAGAAATTTTCCAAAGAGTCATGGTTCAACCTTGATGTCAATATGTACTTGATGCCAAGTTTCTTCATATCGGAGAACTAGCCAGTCAAGGCATTTATTTACAATGATTTTTTAAAAAAGTTATGTACCATCTGAAACAAATTAAGAAACATCTTAATGTGAGACAGAGAATTAAATGAAGGAATTTTATGACAGAAAATTATGAACAAGAAATTAAAATTACTACCAGTGCTCTGCAGTTTTGTAAAAAACATTATGAAGTATCGGAAACAGTTTGTACACTTTTTTGGGAAATGACCAGTATATTTTTAGAATATGGTTTCAAATTTGTGCTCAGTGGTGCTGGAGCCAAGGCTGCTCCAGGGGCACAATCAGATGCTTAGTCAGCCGCGCAAGCCAAAGCTGGCAAGCTCGCATTTTAGCACCCTTTTGAAATATTGAAAGAGGTTGATTAGTGAAATTTGTAGACCCCTTCTGGTTCACCGCCCAGGGCACACAAGTCTCCCCAGTTGCGGTCCAACCCTGCAAATACCAATGATTTTGATTGAGAAATCAAATTATATCTCGTAGTTCAAGCCTAGCAACCGAGATTTAAAAAAAAAATTTGAACACCAGCTGAATTTTTTTTGAACCAATTATTTTTTGGAGAAAGATCTAAAATTTTTTCCCATTTTCCCTGGATTTCTTTAGCTCCACCATCTGTGTTGGTAGCACATTCATTAAATACCTTAAATCAGGGGGTGTACCACCTATTGATTCTTAATAACCAATCACCCATACGTAAGAATCAACTCATAAGAATCACGTTAAGACTCGAGCTCTAAATGCAACCACGGTGTGATTGTTAAAAGTTATTCTTAAGGTCACATGACAAGGAAAAGACAGAAAAATTCCCCTTTTGGGGAATTTGCCAACTGACCAATCACAGCTCTGCGAAATGTTAACTACTACTATTAACTTAAAGTTTGTATTTGCCTCATTAGCGGTGGCAACATCCATTCACTATCTGCACGTGCATTTTTGGTGTTTACGTTCTATTACTAGATTTGTGGTACACATTGATAGAAAAATGGAGAGGAAAAGGAACTATAGGACGACTGCAGCTCATTTTGAGAAAATGGTGACGTTTATAGAGGTTCACAGGGAAATGGTGGAGGGCAAGTTTTCCCCGTCCTTCACGAGAGACATGCAGGAAGGACTATGGGATGACCTTGCCCACATTCTGAACAGCATGCCTTACAGGCCCAAAAAAACGGGAAGGACTGGAAGAAAGTAAGTGTATCCCTTTTTGTCACATTTCTATAAATTACTAACTGCATAACTTCAGACTCTGTGACGTGGTTCGGAAATATTTACCCAATCTTTTTTTTCTTGTTTTCAGACGTGGGCCAGCTTCAAGTGTGAGATTAAAAAAAAGCAGCGGCCATTCAGATAGAGGCATCACTGACGGGTGGGGGTGGCGGGGTAGCAAGCTTGATGCCCCTCAACCATCTAGATGAGAGGGTGGTTGTGTGCGGCAATGATGAAGTGAGAGCACCCAACTCTAGCAGCCCTCTTACCTCTTTCTCAACGGATATCGCTGTCTTCAGCTCCGACTTCGGCTGCAACATGCCTCTCAATTCCGAACATTTGTTTTTGATAACCGGTACATTCGTCTGAATTCTTTATTCGGTAACAGAAATGGATCAATCGCTGGCGGTTTTACATAGATTCCGATATCTTTGTCAGAATCATCATCCGAGGATGAGGAGCCATAGAAATATTCTAACAAAACAAGAGTTGACGCCATGATCGACAAACAAGATGGCTGTCGTAAGCGGAAGAATCGGACGTAAGAAGTTGGTAGCCTCGATTCTTAACTACGGAAGGAAAACTATTCTTAGTTAAGAATGTGGTTTCAAAATTGCCTCTCGATTCTTAACTAAAGATCAAACCCATAGTTAAGAATCAGAAGGTGGTACACCACCAGGACTTTACAAGCTGATTAAAAAAAATTAAACCCCAGGCAAATTTCGTAGGAGCCAATCATAGGTAATTCCCAAAAACGATCAATCATCAATTTTTCTGATACTTTCGTGTCCCTTTTCGGATCCTCTTTCATGTTGGAACATGCATCATCATTATATAATTTTGTGTCATTAGACTGATTTAGCAAACAAATATTAAAAATTTTGTTTATAAACACTGATTTTTATAGTAGTCGCCATTGCGACCAGGCTCATGGGATTTTCCACACTTTGCCTTAAATTACGCCTTATCTGTACACATTGACCAAAATAGTGATATCACGATCTAATTTATTAATCAAACATAGAAATGTTTATTTGTTTTGGGGCTGTGATGACCTGGTGCCTGGGATTTACAATGTCCCATTAATGAATATTTTGAAGGTAAACAGCCATGGTTGGCAAGTTTCTGGACAGTAAAGAAAAATTATATGCGAAATAAAAATAAAACATCCAAGTAGAAAATTATAATATCCACCTGTTAAAACCTTCGTATTTGAAAGTTTTTACCTATATATCCTCCTGAGACCCAAGCAAAATAAAAAAGATTGAAAGAATATACCTATCTATATCAGGGTTGGGTTTTTGACGTCGAAAACTGGTTTTTGACGTGACAAGTGTCAAAAACTGGTTTAAACTGTCAAAAACTGTCAAAAACCTAAATGAATGCTGTGGGATGTCTCGAATAGAATAGGTATATAACCTAATGATGAGGCACTTTGATATTACAAGGTTTCATTTTCAAACACTAATTTCTTAAAATTGAAACCAAATATTAATTATAATTTGCGATTTTGAATTTGAGGTACAAAATGTCTAAAATAGATATATAATTAATAGTATGGTTCATTTTTACCACGTAGCATCCGATAACATGTAACTAATTTTGCGCATTTTTCTACACCTAAACGATTTCTAAGTTTTGAATGGACAAATCCAAAGTTAGAAAATACTCTTTCAATGGAAGCTGAGCCGGCGGGACTGGACAGCAAAAGCATTGCTAGTTTTATGAGTTCATATGCAGGCTCAGCTGAAAAAGCATTACATTTAGAAAGTCCTTTCCACCAAATCACAGGGTTTGTCATTCTTCCTGCTGCACTGAAATAAGAAGGTGGAAAAGGAGTTTCTTCCGCTTCATATGAAATTAGCAATGGCAGACAACCGTTAATTTTCTCTGTTGCCCATGTGCGAGCCAAATCACTTTGCACATCAGTCAGTCCTTCACCTTTATATTTTGGGTGCAAATTATATGCCAAATAATGAAATGGTCTCAGAATCTGGTTCATCCTGTTTTGTATCTTTTCAATGTGAGGCTGAAGAGCACTTTCTTTGAGAAGGCTTAGCCAAACACGGCATGAGTCAGCTATTGTAGCTGTATCTGTTTGAAGAATATCCAATGCAACACTTATTGGCTTGAGTTGGAATGAAAGATCTTTACACTGTTTGTATAAATTATAATTGTTGATTAAAATAACAATTCCTTTGTCAATGTCATTTTCGTGATCTTCTATTTTCTGAAAAAATGACCTATTGTGTAAAAATGTTTCAAGAGAAGTGTACTCTTCCATCGAGTATCACCAGGTAATTGGGGTTTTATTGACCCCATATGTTCATTAAGCCATCCCGAAGGCAAATGATGGTTTCTAAAGTATTTTTGTATTTTAACCACCTGTTTGAACACAGCTTCAGGTGTTAGATCTTGTCCGAGTAAGTTGAGCCAATGAGAAGAGCACCCATATTCTATTAAATTTTGGTCAATCTCATTAAGCAAAAGTTGCCTGGCTTTCTCCATTACTTTCGCATTATCAGTTACAACTGCCGTTACTTCATAAGAATATTTATCGTGGGCCAAACGTATGGAATTGTCAATTATTTGCTTGTGGTAATCTGCATTTTTCATAATAGCACCGCACTCAACAGCTTCAAGAAAATAGGATTTACCTTCAGAATGTATACATGTAGCTATGACTGGATCGTTATGAATATTGCTCCATCCATCTTCAATTAAAGTTACAGCTTATCCACTGAGATTGTCTTTTGCAGTTTTCTCAACCTCTCTTGTAACTTTATCAAGCAATGACTGAGCCAAAGCTTTTCTACTTGGGGTATTATAACCAGGTCGCAAAGCAGAAACTAGATCTTTGAAACTTTAATGTTGAACAACACTGAATGGGATATTATTGGCATAAAAAAACTTTGCCACTAATAAATCAATTTTTTTAGTTGTAGCAGAATTTGATTTCACAATGAAGTCATCAATTTTTTGTTTCTTTTTTCGAGTGAAAATCTGTTGATTCCAACAAAATAATAAGCTGTGAAGCAGTGGACTCTGTAGATGTAGTTGCTTTTTGTACATCAGCTATTTGTTCAACATCATTGCCCCTTCCAATACACTGAGCTATATGGCTCTTCATCCTGTCCACACGATTACATCGCATAACTCCACAATTAATGAATTTTGCATACATCTTTCCATTTATCAAAATTTTGCCAGGCTATATGCTGTGGTCTTCCACCACGATTCATTATATTTTAAACTAATAATAGACTAAATATTTATGATTTCTTAGAAATTGGTTTCACTAAACATAAAAAAAATATCAAATGAAATTTCTGAAATTGGTTTCCATATTAATCCTCACCACTTTACAATTCAAACAATAAATAGCAAAGTTGGACTTTTCTCTAATACACTGGTCTTTGTCCTCTAAGGGCAGCTGGTGTCTTTATTGGATTATAAGACCATCTGCCCCTAGCATGATAATGCAGTCACTACTGTTGCTGCTTCTTGGTGAAGGAAAAAGAAAAACAAAACCCTGTGAGATAATATACCACCCACTACATTTAGATCTGTGATGCAATCCCCATTCATGAATTTTCTAAAAATAGAACGTCAGAATGCATAGCCCAAGGTTAGAAAATGCGGTAAGAATTAGCAATTTTGATATTGTAATATAACTTAAGTAACTAAGATACTTTATATAAAAAATATGTATATTCAGGCTACTTTTATAAGGTCTTTTTGAAGGGAAAAAAACACTTATCATTTAAAAATATACCACCAAATGTAACCCAAGAATAGAAACGTGTGGTAACAATGAAAAATTTTGACTAATAACGAACTAACTAATTTTCCAGGGGAAAAATTATTTTAGAATAATTTAGTATCTTGATTGCTGGTAATGTTATGTACAATAAGAATATTGTTTTCAATATCTGGGATTGTCTAGATAATATAATAACAGAAATCAACATTATATATAGCAAGCATGAAAGAACTTTTTAAACATGTATCTGTTGTAAAAAAAAAAGTAGAGCAGATGTTGATATGCAAATATATATATATTCATATATAAATAAACAGTTGAAGAAATTTTAGAAGGTTGAAACTATCTTGAATACATTACATATCCTTCCGTAGTTTTATGCTATGCTCTACTCAAATTCTATATTTTACAAGTATATATACATGTATATAATTGTCCAAAATAATTATGTAAGGGGGGGGGAAGATTATTTTAAAATCACACATTATGTATTGCAGTATAGTCACTTTTAGCATTACATGCGATCAATGTGCATATTTTCAATGGGAATTTATATGTTGAAAAACAGTATTTGAGGTTTTTGACGTGACAGTTTAAACCGCGGTTTAAACCGTCAAAAACCTGCCAACCCTGATCTATATATATAAAATTGATTTTTTGTCTGTGTGTGTGTATGTTCTCTATACAAATCTACAATTTTAGATCGATCGTCGCCAAATTTTACATATATACCAAATGGGACCCGACTTGAACGATAGGCTACTTTAAAATTTCGTCAGAGCAGGGCAAATGCCCTAAACGGGCAAAAAACTGTCTGGCAACAATGGTTTTTGGGCTTCAACAATCAATTTCCGAACGTTTACTTTGGTTACCGTGGTTCCCTAGCAATGCGTTTCAGACGTGTGTATGCCTTTACAACGGTTTGTCACTTCTTTAACTGTTAGTATATGCATATGTATAATAGTTTGGCCACATTTTCAATACTCTCAGTAATGAGGGTTTTTGAATAGACGTCATAATCATCATGAGCATCGCTTTGAGGATCAGGAAAAGAGTGATCCTCATAGAAATCAGTGTTAAAATTGCAGATTTTACTATAGAAATGCTGAAATGTGGTGGGGTTTTCTGTCACATCAATAATTTAAAAATTGTATTGAATTCTCGATTGTTTGAATACTGAAGTTCGCTTAGAGATACGAAGCCCAGAAAATTAAAAGTAAAGTAATTATTCTGACCTACTTTTGAGTTGGATATCCATGCAATAACATTGATTTTCACGCTTGAGAAGATATAAATAAAAAGTCGAAATCAATGTCTTTGTATTCTCTTTTAATATTTAACTGTATAAATTCATATAGTTTAGGTGGTTTTAAAATTAATTATGGGCCCATAAAGTACATCGGAGAAATTCCACAGCATTTTTGGAAGCTGAAATAGGCAGATGGATAACTTGAAGTTCAAAAAGGGGGGGAGGTATCGAAATACTTAGCGTCCTTAAAAAAGGAAAAATATATATTCATTTCTACGTTTCTTTAAACCTAGATTTCTTTATTTCATGAATCGTGCAGGAAGTCGCCATATTGGTTAACTTAGACAAGGTTTGTAAGTTCTCCTCAAAGAAAGATATCATGTGATCCAAAAAGCCTCATTGAAAAAAACCCGGGCAGCGCCGGGTATTATAGCTAGTTATATATATATACTAGTTTTTCTGAACTAAATGGGCATTACAAATGAAATTTTTTAAAAAATTAAGAATTTTAAATTTTGCTGGGGAGCACATCCATTTGAATGGATGTTGAGGTCATTACCACAATATAATAATGAGAAATATACACAAATGCATCTGTACCTAAATCTATTTTTATCAGTATAGTGCAAGTGAATCACTAATATAATTCCCATCGAGTCATTCCCATCGAGTTTGTAGACTTAAAAAGTCGAAAAAATTTTTACTCCTACTCGAGTCCAAGCTGATTTAAGTCCAAGTGAGAAATACTCGGATCCATCGTCAAAGAGCTCAGGCGGAAGGCCGGGCTCTTTAGTTAGAGACGTGCAAGCTATAGAGAGTGAAATAGGACGAGGCGTGGAAAGAAGGAAGCCGTCGCCGGGAAAGGAATTTATAGGGTCGTCCAAAAGTGGAGATAGAGACCGTGAGTCATCAAAAGAGCTGACGGGTGTCAAGCATCGAAAGGGTAAGTGTTGCATTTATTCAGAGCGCCCGACGATCAATTTTATTTTGGCGGGAAATTGTTTAAAATGGAAAGGGATTACATATGCGCACTCGGTCATACGCCGTCGGTAAATGTTAAGGCAGCTTGGGCAAAACTAATAACTGTCACCAGGTATGCAAATCAAGATGCTGATAATTTTCATGAGATTGTATTTGAATGTTTTCAAACTCTGATAGTAGAGTTAAACAGGCAATATGATGAACAACTGCCAATAGGTAGTTCTATATGTAGCGATCCTGAGAGGATCAGAAAGTTGATAGACGGTTATTATAAGTGTATGGAATCTAAAAGCAGTAAAGGGATGTTGAAAAAACAAAGGGATCTGGTTAAAAAAGTAGTAACTTTTTTTCGAAATGACTGTGACCACAAAATCCCAGGTAAAAAAGATAGAAAAAAAAATCTAAAGCAGTAAAAGATGATAGTGTTTTTTCAGAGGTGAATTACTCGAGCTCAGAATCTTTTTCTGAGGGAGAATCAGGTAAGTCAAAGGGTGTATTTAGTCCAAAGGGTTTTTCATACACTATGGTGCAAAAAAATAATAGTGGAAAAGTCAAAGAGTGTCTCGTGGAAGAAAAAAATCAGAATTTAACTGATATTCAGTGCGACAGAAATGAGGAAAGTGTCACAAGTAGTGAAAAAGGGGAAAAAATAGTGGAAAACACACACGATATTGGAAGCTGCACGGCATTGGCCAATGATAAAGGTTTGGAGATAGCGAAAACAAATAAAGAGGTAAAGATAACTCCACCAGAGCAAAAGGAGAGGAGTACAGAGATACAAATATATGACTCTGGACTAGGGGCGCATAACTTTGAAGAAAACAGTAATGAAGCAGCAAAAAATCATAGTAATGAGGAAATACAAGAAAATAATAGTCAGATGGTAAATAAATCAAGGAATAGTGCCAAATTTGGTTTTTCCTTCAAGAAGCTAGAAGGAGTGGAATCATTAAGTGATGAAAGTGATCAAAATACTGAGAGTGATGAAGAACAAAACGGATTTCAAACCATACTTAACAAAGGAACAAAAAAAGCAGACAGGAGGAAATATAAGCCTCCAGACATATATTTGACTCAACTGGAAAATTGGATAACTCTGAGGAGTAAATTATATGAGATATGTGAAAAAAGTTTTAAAGGAATACAAAGAAGAGGTGATTGGGTACTGCAAGTGGAATGCATAAAGGACTGGGCAAAAGTAAAACAATTTCTAAATACCAATGGATATGAGTTTCACAGCTTTAAATTGAAGAAAAATGAATCAATAAAAGTAGTGATAAAGAATATACACGTATCGTGCACCACAGAAATAATACAGGAAAGTTTGGAAGCATTAGATTTGGAAATTGACTCAATTAACAGACTGGTGAGCTTCAGAAGCAAAAAGGAATTACCAATGGTAGTTATTGAGATGCCAAAAAATAAAAATAATGAAAAAATATTCAGGCTTGATAGCCTTTTAAACATGGCAGTAAGAGTAGAGACATTTAAAAGACGTGGGGGACCAGTTCAATGTTTTCGATGCCAGAGGTTCTATCACAGCCAGGCCAGCTGTAATAATGCAGCTAGGTGTATGAAATGTGGGCAAGGACATATGACCCACGAATGCTTGAAGAAAAAAGAAGATGGTCCAGGTTCGTGTGCAAACTGCTTAGGGAATCATATCAGTGCTTGGTCAGGATGCAAAATGAATCCAAGAAATAAAGGACTGAGGTGGTATGATCAAGGGGGAAAAAACAATGCAACAAGTGATCGTAAAGGTTTCCCGAAGAATATAACAAAAATACCAATAAGAACTAATCAAGCTTCAGGATGGACAGTTCCAAAAACAAACATCCCACAGGCACAAAGACAAATTCAACAAGGGGAAAAGAATCGAAAGGAAATAGAAAATGTAAAAAATGATAAAGTATGGATAAATCCTAACTGGCAAAAGAAAAAAAATCTTTTGACAAGACAGGAAAAAAAGCAAGAAAATGATAGGAATGCTGAAAAAACAACAGATAGAGAAGAAAATTTTTGGGAAAACAGGAAAGAAAAACAAGATACAGATAAATTTGCAAAAAGGGAAATGAAATCATCAGAAGCAAGAACATTTGTTAAGAGGAAAGACAGACGAGAAAGGGAGGATGAAAGAAATGACGAAGATGAAAATTCAAGTAATTTGAACTTTATCATAGAAAAAGTAAATAAAATAGCCATGAAATATATATGGAAATTTCTGGCTGCACAAAGTAATACAGAAAAAAAAGAAATACTAACAGAAGTATTTAAGCAAATCACAGAAACACTTTTACAATGAACAACGAGAACAGACCCTTGGAGGTGATTCACTGGAATGCAGATGGACTAATTAACAAAATAGCAGAATTGAAAGAATTACTCATAGATAGGAAAACGGATATTTGCTGTATAAGCGAAACACACTTAAAACCAGGATGGCAGGCAAATATCCAAAATTACAGTTGTGTAAGGAAAGACAGAGTAGATGGAAGGAAAGGAGGTGTGGCAATATATATAAAAAATAATTTTAATTTTGGAAAAATAAATACAACAGCTTCTTCAACAACAGAAACAGTAACAGTGGATATCGAGTATAAGGATAAAAAACTGATAAGAGTTACTGCCATCTACAAGCCACCGGGTAATTCGATAGATCTAGGGCTGTTAAAAGAAATTATGGATTGTAATCACACAAGTGTAATAATGGGTGATTTTAACTGTAAAGATATTTCATTTGGTTGTAAAAATTTCAATCACCAAGGAAAAATACTCAAAAGGTTTTGTGAGACAGAAAGAATAAGAGTGCATACAACTGAAGATCCAACTTATTTCCCAAGAATTATGGCAAATCAGCCAGATATACTTGACATCATGTTATCCAAAAGACTTAATATTTATGTTGAACCTAGAGTGCTAACTGAACTGGATTCTGATCATTTACCAGTTGAAATAATCATGGACTTTTCAATAATGCACAAAAAGGTAGTAAATAGGATCACAAATTGGAAAAAATTTCAAGAAAAACTCCAACAGGCACCGATCCTTACAACAAACCAAAATACAAAAGAAGAAGTGGAGGAAATGACTGAGATAATAACAAATCAAATTTTAGATTTAGTAAAATATGCAACTAAAGAAAAAATTGCACATCCAAATCCTCTGGGGCTTCCAAGATGGATAAAGGAAAAAATCAGGGAGAAAAATAGACTACGTAAAATGTGGCAGAGAACATGGAATTGGGAATTTAAAAGGCAATACAACAGAAAGGCAAAACAAGTTAAAAAAGACATAGATGAACATACAAACATGAGATTTTCACAATGGCTTGAAGAGGCTTCACCACAAGATGGTACATTATATCAAGTATACCATAGAATGAAAAATAAAAGAGATAAATTACCACCAATTAAAAATTCAGAAGGAGTGATAGTGTATAGTAATGCAGAAAAAGCAAAAGAATTTGTTAAGATCTATGAAAAACAGTTTTCGCCAAATAGAACTATAAATCAAAATTTTGTTCGAAATATTGAATCAGAGATAAATGATTTTCTGGAAAATGAAATCCCAATAGACTATACTGTTTTCAGACCCATTACAATAGAAGAAATAGAAGAAAATATGGCAAGTATCAAGCCAAGGAAGTCACCTGGATATGATAACATTACATCAAAAGCAATAAAATTAGTAACACCGAATGTAATTATATCAATAGTAAATACTTTTAATTTAATCATGGAAACAGCCCATTTCCCAAACATGTGGAAAAAAGCAATAATAAAAGTAATACACAAAGCTGGAAAACCCAAAGAAGAAGCAAGTTCATACAGGCCAATAGCCTTGTTGCCCCATTTGTCCAAGTTATTGGAAAAATCAATAACTACAAGAATTGTGGAAACAACAAATAGACTCAAACTTGGACGGCTGGAGCAATTCGGATTCAAGACCATGCATGGAACATGTCATCAATTACTAAGGGTAATAGAATATGTTCAAAGAGCTAAAATAAGGAAAGAGTACACAGTAGCAGTGGCCTATAGCAAGGCTTTTGATTGTATATGGCAAGCAGGACTACTTCATAAAATGATAACTAGAGGTTATCCACCAATTATTATCAAATTTTTGTCATCATATTTCTGAAATAGAAGTTTTCAAGTACAAATTGGAGAAGAAAAGTCAGAAGTGGGAAAGATTACAGCAGGAATTAATCAGGAGTCCAACTTAGGTCCATATATTCATAACATATTCATGGATGATTACCTAATCATGACCAATGGACTTTTGGCAATGTATGCAGATGATGTAATACTAATGACATCAGACGAAAAACCACTAAAAGCATTAAAACAGGTTCAAGATGAAATATATAAAATAGAACAATGGAATTATTTCAACAAGGCGAAATTAAACCCAGGAAAATGTGAAATGGCATGGTTTTCTTCTAGAGTTCTGCCAATAAATACTTTCGTTAATATCATGGGTCATATGATATTCCCTTCTGAAGGAATAAAATATCTTGGAGTATACATGGACAATAGATTGAATTTCAAAAAGCATGTGGCGAACAGAATTAAACATGCCACGATAAACATTGATCAAATTCTGAGATTCTGCAACCCTAGAACAAAATTAAGCATGAAGAACAAAATACTAATGTACACACAAGTAATCAGACCATCGTTATTGTATGCTGCACCAGCATGGGCTTATGCCTCGAAGGGAAATATCTATGTACTACAAGTGTTTCAAAATAAAGTTCTGAGAAGGTTCACAGGAGCACCGAAATATTTTAAGGTAATAGATCTACATAAAGAACTGAATGTGGAATCAATTTACAAATATGTGAAAAGAACAGCAAAAAGTTTCTTCAATAAGTTGGAAAACTCAAATATCAATCATTTCCAAGAATTAGTTACATACAGCTATGAAGAAAGAATGAGACATTTAAGACCAAAAAATGTACTGATGACTCAGTACAAAAAGGAGTTTTGAAAAGTAAGTATAAGAGGAGGGAAGTCTAATAGAGACATATACAGGTAATAATGTAAATAGGTAAGTAATGACAGGATTAAGATTTTTTACTATAAAAAATTATATTGTTGAAAAAAAAAAAAAAAAAAAAAATCCAGTGTCATTAATTTAGATCATTTTGTAAATAGTCAATATACCTCTTAAGAGATTTAACAGGTAAAGGGTTAAATAGATCTAACAAAGAAAAATTAGATCATTATTTTCTGACATATATAATTATAATCGCATATAGTCGCATAATCAATATTTATAGTGAGAATATATATTTTGTAATTTTGAAGATAATTGCAGATGTTTAGTATTTCATGATTAGAATTAAAAAAAAAAAAGAGAAAAATTTGAAGGTAAATGATATATGAATAAAATAGCAGAAATATTTTGAAAATGAACCATGATACATGGATGAATTTGGGAAGGTAACCCAAAGATGGAAAATAAAATAAAGATAGATAAAACGAAGAGTTGATTAGCATGGATCCTACGGGCAATGACTGAGTGCGTAAGAAATAGTGATAAAGTTTATTAAGCTTTTCCTGGGGAACTGCAATCGGCAGTAATTATAATGCAAAAAAAAAAAAAAATGAATGTTACCCAAAGTCCTTTAATCGACCACGCCAGTAGTGGTCACAATGATGGAGATGTAGACCATTAGTAAAAATGGGTCTGGCGCTCTGTTTAACTGTTTCACGGTCACGGTAACTAATATAATTGTAAAAATTAATTACTTTACAATTTCCATTAGAAAAGTTGATCATTGATAACAATTTTTTAAGCTTCATGAAAATCTTTAAAACAATTTCTTCAGCAGTAATGCATGAAATATTTGGCAAGCTAAGCAACAAAATTTAGTTTTTCTACAATAGCCAGTATTTCTGCAGTATACACAGTTCTTGATGACAACACGCTCTAGCATATGTTTGGCCTTTTTTGTCGAAAAGGGAAAGATGGCTGTGCTAATCGAATTCATTTTGGATTGGATGCAAAAAAAAAAAACAATAATGGATCAAATACCGAAACCAAATATTAAACTCAGAATAGCAATAGTATACAAGCCTCCAAATAATGAACATGACTTCAATACACTACAAGATATCTTTCACTGTCCATGCATACTCATGGCCGACCTCAAACACACACTATGGCACTCAAATATCAATACACGAAAAGGCAGAGAGCTCAAAGAATTCTGCGACAGAAAAAACATACAAATAATCGGCACAAGAACACCAACCACGAAACACTAATCACAGACCAGATGTTCTTGACATAACACTAACTAAAGGAATATACACAACCATTACACCAATAGTCTTAAACGAACTCGACTCTGATCACTTGCCAATTGAAATCGAACTTGATATGTACAGAGAAAAGATAACGAACAAATAAAAAATATTGACTGGGAACAATACCATATAAAACTCAGAGAATTCAATACAATTCAAGCAGAGCACAACACAGAAACCGAAGCAGAAAATATGGTACACCAAATAAAGAACATACAAACAGCAATAAACCAAGCAACAACAATCAAAACACGAGACATGCACCCGTTAAAATTGCCACAATGGTTAAAAGAAATGATAAACGACAAAAACAGACACAGGAAAAGATGGGAAACACTATATGATCATAAATTCAAAGAAACACGAGAAGAAATTAAAAAATTCAAAAATCGAAGATTCGCCAAATGGATCATAAATGCTAAACCAGAAAATGGATTTCTATATGAAATACAAAAAAAAAGGAATGAAAAACACCAAAAGAACGGGAATACCAGTAATACATAACAGACATAATGGATTAATATACAAAGATGAAGAAATTGCAAACAAATTCTCCATAGACCTAGAAGAACAATTCAAACCAAATTCAAGTACACCAGAACAAGCCAAATAAAAAGAGAAGTAGAACAACTCTTACAGGCTCCAATACAAGATGAAATAACCATAATGCCACCTGCTAACATCAAGGAAATACAACAAATACTAAAAAAATTAAAACCGAGGAAAGCGTCAGGCCATGACGGAATAACCTCGAAAGCCAATAAACTACTAACTAATATGGTCACCTCACTAGTCAATATAATTAATTTACATAGAAGAGTTTATCCACTTTGCCCAAGAATATTTAGAAGACACCAACGAATAAGGCAAATACACAAAAAATAATAAAAGTCCTAATGCATTTCAACACCAATGGGTGCCGTCTTCAGAGGAAACATTTTTAACCACTAGTTTATACCAAATCTTCACACTGTTTGAAGTGAACAGAACCGAGCGTGAAGATTTGGTATTCAACCCAAATGGGAAACTCGGTCAGCGAAACTAGTGGTTAAAAATTTTTCCTCTGAAGACGGCACCCATTGGTGTTGAAATGCATTAGGACTTTTATTATTTTTTGAGTATTTGCCTTATTCGTTGGTGTCTTCTAAATAATTAATTTACTCCTACCACTAGCGTATTTCCCCACATTTTGGAAAAACGCCATAATAAAAATTATACCCAAACCAAACAAACCACCTATGTCAACACCCACTAGAAAACAAGGCCTGTACACGGTAACCCAAAAGTAGTTGTGACGTAGCATAGTTAGGCCGAAGAATTAAATGGAATGGTTGCCATCAGCCTACGATAAGCCATTAGTTATTCGAAAAAACGCGCCAAGTGATAAAAAGCTATTTTTCTTCAACGTATGTAGGCACGCTGTTTTCTCGCCAACAAAGCACGTTGCTTGGCTTCTACCTTGTATCTTCCACGTTGTTATTGTCAGACATGTGCGAAAACGAAGCTCTTAAAATCGTTCTTTTTTATTCGTTTCTGTGAATTTGAACACCTAAAAAAATTTAACAATCATGCCATATAAATGTTGTGTACCTTATTGTCGGGGAAACTATGTTAAAGGTCCCAAAGTATCAGTATTTTCATTCCCGGAGAATGCCATGTTGAGGAAGCGTTGGCTTTCAGCCATTCCAAGAAAAGACTTCGTTCCGACAGAGAATCACAAGGTAAGTGCATAACTAAAATTATTTTTGAATATTGGAATTACGTAATTGCCAGATTTTAGAAACAAATAATACATATTGCAGAATTTTCTTTTTTATTCCCGAAATTTGATACAAGTAACTGAAGCTAAAAATACTGATTTGAATAATCAATTTGCTAATGAACATTTGCTAATGAAAAATTTCTGATTTAAATCAGACCTAATGTTTGAAGCAATTTTGAATATAATTTTTTTTTAACATGTGTGATGTAATACCAGTAAAGTGAAGATTGGTTCATATTATTTACACATTAATATTTAAACAAATGTGATGGAGTTTTTTTTTTTTGAGGGGGGGGCGCGAGATAAACAATTGGTAGAATTTGATGTCGTTGGTATGCCAAATGAGATTTTTAGTATGTTTTAAAGACAGATCTTCAGAGCTTAATAATATTGCCTATAATTTAAAAACTGAGAACTATAACTGTTATGAAAAATATTTGATACCCCCTATTACAAATACCACAACAGACAAAATGTCCAATGAGGTGGCTGACAAAAGCTGCCCTTAAAAAATATGGATGTTAAATATATATCACAAATACAGCAACCCAATAAGAGCAATTAAACACCAATAATTATGATAAAACATAAATATACTGCCCATAAAAAATTATGGTTGTCTCATTTTTTATTATGTATAGTTTCTTGATTAATACCCATATGTTTATCACATTTCTTTTTAATATGTGACAGTTGTATTAGAATTCATGACCCCCGAAGGAAAGGAAAGTTATTCTATTTATTCACAACACAGAGGAAAACGCCCTACAAAGTTGAAATTTTCGATTCGACTCGAAATTTAGGAAAAATAAAATATTGAATTTTTTTTTTAAAATTTGGTTTTTTTGGAGCAAACAATTTTTGTCAAAGCTGACTATAGTGCTTCATTATCTTATCATGATCCTCATCAGGCATATTTATCGTATGATTTAATTGATATTTTAATGAATCCTTGTAAATCAGCAGATTGCCAAGTAAAATTCTCTTTTTCTTACACAGGTGTGTGAATTACATTTCAGTGAAAATGACATTAGAAGAGTCGCTCAACATTATGATCCAGCCTCTGGCAAGAAACTGGTCGTCAAGCTCTCACAACCTCGACCTTGTGAAGGAGCCGTACCATCAATATTTCCAGGATGCCCAAAGTATTTGTCATCGAACAAAAGCTGTCGAGAAGATCCTGATGCAAGAAGAACGAGGCTCGAAAATGATCATCTTCAAGAAGGCATAGCTCAAAGTGTCATTTCTGAAAATGACTATAAAAACAAAAACCACTTCAAATCTGTGGAAGACCTTCAAAAGCTATTGGAAAAGGTAAATGTTCCACAGGAATATGATGTTATTTTCAAAAACGATATGGCTTTGTTTGTACATCTGAGTGTATTTCCATGCCCTGCAGTTTCTTATTGTGTGACTATCGACCAAAATTCGAGTGTATCAGTGTATCATAATAACTTGGTACTCAATGATGTGAATGGCAAACAGTTTCCTCGAAAAATGGAAAATATTTTTGAAATAATTTCTCTTTTAAAAGAAGTTACCAAACTCATAGTTTGCCCGAAAGAGAGTTGTAAGTTTGATTCCATAATTAAGTTGGCAAAAAATGTTGTTGAAAATTTGAAGGGGTTGAAAGAAGAAAATGACTATGTTGTCGATTTCTTATTAGAACAGTTGTCATTAATCAATTCATCTTGCTCAACTCAACGACGTTATTCATCTTCATTGTTAATTTTTTGTTCATTGGTTTTTTCAATATCACCACATGCTTATCGCTTCATCAGAAATAGTGGATATTTTGTATTACCCCACCCATTCACTTTGAAAAGGTTATGCTCAAAATTCCAAACTGATCCCCACCATGAGCAGTTGGCAGACACATTTTTAAAATATGTGAAGGAAAAAATAACTTACTTGGATGATAAGGATAAATATGTCAATTTAATGATTGATGAAATCCATATAAAACCTTTCCTGGAATATAAAGGTGGGAGTATTATTGGATTTTCACACGATAGTGATAAAGTGGCAAACTCGGCCTTCACATTTATGGTGCAGAGTATAAGATCTAATTACAAAGATGTTGTACATATACTTCCGGTTTCAAAAATATCAGCTGAAATATTGAATGGGATAATATTGAAAGTAATAAAAGGGTTGGAAAGTGTTGGATTTCGCGTTATGTGTATTAGCACTGATAATAATGCTATTAATAAAAAATCCATCTCACTTTTAACATCTCCTCCACAGCTAAGCATTTGCTATCCGCACCCATGTGATGCTGAACGTCCCCTTTTTTTCATTATTGATTGTGTTCATATATTGAAATGCATGCGTAACAACTGGTTGAACCAGAAAACTCCTGGCATTTGCATGCATTATCCAAAGTTCTCATTCAATTGTTCAGATGGTGAATGTAACTGCAATGGAAGTTCCCTTAAGTACGCTTCATTTGCAGCTATTAGAAAATTGCATGACATGGAGTCAGATTCTAATGTTAAGCATGCACATACCCTCACTACAAAATCTTTATTTCCTTCAAACATAGAGAAGCAAAGTGTAAAATTAGCGCTTCAGGTTATAAACCGGCATGTTGCTGCTGGGTTGAAAGTGGCAAGTGAAGCTTACGACATACAAAGTGCAAATGATACTGCAGATTTCATTGATATAATTTGTTCTTGGTGGGAAATTATGAATGTGAAAACATTATTTCTAGGCTCGCATAAACTTAATGAATTTCAAAAGCCACTGACCAATAAAGCTGGAGATACACGTTTGAAATTCTTAAATGATTTCCTACATTGGTTGGAATGTTGGGAGAGTAATTCTCAATGTGGTGGTTTTACCAAAGAAACACAACTTGCCTTGAAGCATTCTACCTATGCTATTACTGAAATGGCCAATTATTGTAATGATGAACTCGGTATGAGTTTTATTTTAACAGCTAAATTCCAGACTGATGCTCTGGAAGACCGTTTTGGTCGTTATCGTCAGCTGGCTGGTTCCCAATATCATGTGTCATTGACACAAGTATATGAAGTGGAAAAAAAACTAAGGCTACAGTCCCTTCTACCACTGACTTTGAAGTCCAGTACATATGGTGTCTGTAATGTGGGTATTGATGATGTTGATGAGGGGCAGAGTTGTGATCAAATAGAAAATGATGAGCCAAATGTAAGTAAAATACTTTCAAATGAAATTTCCATTTCATCTAATGACATGGAAGAATTAAAAATTTTCATTCCATCCCTTACATATATAGCAGGCTATTGTATCCATGCTGTGCTAAAAAAACTTCAATGTCTTGTTTGCAAAGAAGTGCTCTTGACCGAAAAGTTATTGGCCGAGCAAGATAAAGCTTTTGCTCTAATAAAAAATTTAGACCGAGGTGGTTTAAAATATCCTAATGATGTTATTATAACTATTGTTTACTATAATTATGTTGTTGTTTCGAAATTGTTAACAGTTTGTGAAACGGAATTTCTCAAAGTGAAAAATAAACGCAAAATTTGTTGCGATGTAACAATGCATATTTTAAGATCGTATGAAGTTGAGATACCAATGGATACATGTGACAGTGGTCATTCTGCAGATTTAATAGCAATTTCTATAATAAAACGAGCTACAAATGTATTTTTGAAAAATTACTGCAAAAAAGTAAATGATTCCATATCTTTAATGGCTCAGCGTAAAAGAAGAAAATTACAAACTTTTACAAAAATATAAAGGAATTTGATGGTTTGTGCGATACAACTGTTTATGAAATATAATATTTTTTAATAAAGTGTATATAATTTTGTAAATAAAGTGTATATAATTTTGTAAATAAAGTGTATATAATTTTGTAAATAAAGTGTATATAATTTTGTAAATAAAGTGTATATAATTTTGTAAATAAAGTGTATATAATTTTGTAAATAAAGTGTATATAATTTTGTAAATAAAGTGTATATAATTTTGTAAATAAAGTGTATATAATTTTGTAAATAAAGTGTATATAATTTTGTAAATAAAGTGTATATAATTTTGTAAATAAAGTTTAATGAAAGTTATCTTGTTCTCCTTTACTGTTATTAAGAACCATTTTATTAGCTTTTGAATATTAAAATTCTTGCTTGTGTGTAATGAAAAACATTTGAAGGAAATTTTTAAATTATTGCTTAAATTGTTTGAGAAGACAATGTTTAAGCAGATAGTGTTTTCCCAATTCGTAAAATATATTTGAAAATATTAATTTAAAAAAAACTTCCACTTTCTGTTGATTTTTTTTTTCTCTGTAGGTGTGTGATGTGAAACTTGATTGAGAAAAAAAATATTCATATTTAAGTTATAAATTTATTTTCCTAAAACCCATTTTCAAGGAGGAAAAGGATAATTTCAATGGTTCTGTGAACCTAGACAAGTACAGGGAATTTTTTGTATTTTTGTCTGAACTGAAAAATGGGGAGGGTGGGGGGGTGATTAAAATAAAAAAATATAAATATATATAACCTAAATTCATCTAGTAAAACGTTAAGGCAGAAATATTTCATAGCACCAATTTTACTCGCGGAATAATAAATGAGTACGGTACATATATCAAGTCGATTCCACAGTGCGTAGCGCAAGCAGTCGCCTAAGTTTAGTGACGTCACGAGCTCGTGTTGCGGCCTTATTCTCTAGTAGGTGTTGCCTATGTTCGCAATAGGATATCGACCAATTGCATTATTACCACATTTATCCGAAGTATATGAAAAAATAATAACAAGATTAAACAATTTCACTAACGACAATTATCTTGGCAGAATAGAACAATTTGGCTTCAAAGAAGGACACTGGACAATATACACCAGTTCGTGCGGATTGTCAAATACTTGTTACAGGAAATGAAAAGTTACAGACTATGCTGTTGCAGCTCTATTAGATTACAACAAAGCTTTCGGTAAAATTTGGCACGAAGGACTTCTACATAAAATGATTAGAAGAGGTCACACCCAGAGTGACCATACGTCCCGTATTTCCCGGGACAGTCCTGGTATTTTCTGTATTTTTGGTCGTCCCGACTTTTTCGCAAAAGTGTCCCGGTTTTTCCCGTATTTTACACGACGCTTACTTGAATTTTTAGTCAAAGATTGAAATTATTTTTCAACTAATAAACTATAATATGATAATTACAACTATAAATGAGAATATTTATCTCCCACATTTGTCTTGGTGAACGTTTTTTTCGTGAAATTCATTTTAATCCACTGCAATTTGCATTTCAAACGTTTCATTTCCCGTTGTGATTTTACCGTAATTTTAACAATCAAGAATCATTCACAACGCTGTACAAATTACTGAACAACCAATTGCGAATGGTTTCATTGCATGATCCGCGCGCTAGTGTATACGCGCCTTAAAGTAAACAAAGTTGCAAAACATTGAAGAAATTACGTAAAAAATCAAGTGGCGGGAAATAAAGCATTACTGAAAATTGCAGTGGATTTGAATGAATTCCACGAAATAAAACGTTCATCAAGACAAATGTGACAGCTTAATATTATTATTTATAATTGTAATTATCATGTAATTTATGAGTGGGAAAATAATTTCATCCTTTCACTTCAATAAAGAATAAAAATTCAAGTAAGTTTCATGTAAAAAACGGGAAAAACCGGGACAATTTCGCTAAAATGTCGGAACAGCCAAAAAAACAGAAAAAAGCGGGACTGTACCGGGAAATACGGGACGCATGGTCACTTCGGATGTATTCATAGATGAATTCAATGTATTCATACGAGATGTAAGGCGCTTTCATATACGTGTATCAAGGGGTTCTATCGTGATACCCATGGAGGAAAGAATAACAGGAGGTGACATCAGGCACGAAAATTGAAGCCGTTGTGGCAACCCTATGGGCTGACAAGTAAACCCAAACAAATTTATCTTTTCCCTATACTTAACATGTGTTTTGCCGGATCAAATTCTCTAAAAATATTAATAACTAAATAAATTTAAGCACCATGACTGTTTAATGCGTCTTCAGGTAATCTACATGATCCAATAAAGGGGAAAGATAAAAGTTTATCCTTGTATAAGGGGTTTTTATATTTTTAATTTATTTCCGAAAGGGGAAGATCATTTTTCACTCTCAACTCGTCATACGTTTTTAGTTCAGTGCCTTCAATTTATATTAAAAATTTGATGCATCACATTAGGCTGGCCATATTTCCTCGAGAGAAATACGGGACATTGGGATTCCAAATACGGGAAAATACGGGACATCGCCAATTATCGCCAAAAATGACGCCAAAACCGAGCAAAGTTGCCAAATATTGTTAAAATTACGGTAAAATCACAATGGCGGGAAATGAAACGTTACTGCAAATTGCAGTGGATTAAAATGAATTAAAATGAATGACATTTCTCATCTGACACATCTCATTTTCAAAAAGGTCTCTTCGCGTTCTCCTAAAGTCATTCTTCCGCTTTTTCGAGGCTTAGTTCGTCCTGGACTGGAGTATGCTGTAAGGTTTTGGGTTTTGGAGACCATACCTACAGAGGGACATAGACTTGGTTGAAGGGGTGCAGAGAAGAGCTACGCGTGTCCTTATTGGCACACAGGGCTTGAGTTATGAAGAAAGACTTCATTTTTTGAATATGTTTACATTGGATGAACGCAGGTGTCGAGGAGATATGATCGAAGTGTTCAAAATTTTCAATGGGATGGATAGGATGGACCATGAACTTTTAGTACACCGCCAATCGACTGCTTTTACAAGGGGACACCAGTATAGATTGGTGAGGGACAATGCAAGGTTATGGTGTCGCAGGGAATTTTTCTCCAATAGGGTTGTTAATAAATGGAATAGCTTACCCCCCGGAGGTAGTAAATTGTAACACAATCGACACGTTTAAAAAGAAATACGATAAACATGTTGGGGTAAATCGAGAAGCTATCCATTCTTAGAATAAGACAACCATAAGTATTCTTTATGGGCATTGTATAATATTTTATCATGTGTATATATTGTTTGTAATTTGTGTTAATTGCATTTTTAATTGGGTTGCTGTATTTTTGAAACATATGACAACCATATTTTTATGGGCATCTTTTTATCAGCCACCTCGTTGGGCATTTTGCCTGTTGTGGCGTTGTATTTGTATTTGTATTTGAATGAGTGGATTAAATGAAATGAAAAAAACGTTCACCGACACAAATGTGGGAGATAAATATTCTCATTTATAGTTGTAATTATCATAATATAGTTTATTAGTTGAAAAATAATTTCAATCTTTGACTTCAATAAAGAATAAAAATTCAAGTAAGCGTCGTGTAAAATACGGGAAAAACCGGGACACTTTTGCGAAAAAGTCGGGACGACCAAAAACACAGAAAATACCGGGACTGTCCCGGGAAATACGGGACGTATGGTCACCCTACATCACATCAATGTCTATGGAAATATGATTAATTAAAATAATATGAAGCTCCAATAAAATGCAATTTTCAAATTTTTTCTTTTAACTGTTTATTTTGCCTTTTTGTTTCGTTCATTAGTATTACATTCTTTTGTTTCATTTATTTTTGAAATATATGACATCCATATTTTTATGGGCATCTTTTTCTCAGCGACCTCGTTGGGCATTTTGCCTGTCGTGGCGTTGTATTTTTATTTGTATTTCATCATTATCATAGATCCGGAACAAAGTGTTTGAAGCCCGTGGGCGCTCGTCTTAAGCTTTACATGAGAAATTTTGATTTCTGAATCAATCCTGAGGTGCTCCAGCACTTTCTGACAGGGCCGTAGCTATGATTTTTGCCACTCGGGGCAAACATAATTTTGCCGCCCTCGTGCCTCAAAGTACTGGAAGTGCTCAAGCGTCCTCCGCCACTGTGTATTTATGGTTTTGCTGCCTGTAGGCATTACAAATTTCGCCACCCTCTTCTTCCGTTCCACACTCATATTCTTGAATACGTATGATTGAAATATATGTCGCCCATCCGAACCTTCCGCTATATAGATGTAGTATTGAGAAAAAAAATATTAAAACTAAACTTTTTTTACGAGCCGCGATAAGTCATCTCTTTGGCCTATAGTATTTAGGAAAGTAATCACTTGGGCTGTTTTTTTCCCCTCTTCATTTTGTACCTATTACTTTGCTTTTAAAGTGGCATGTGTACGAAAATTTGACAACAAACAGTTTCGAATTGAATTTGAAATCTAAAATTGTCTGTGCTCGAGTTTTTGTTGTTCTACCTGGACTGGAAGTATTTCTGCATTTTTTTTAATATAAACAGCTGGAAGGCATTATATATGCTAATGTTTTGCATATATAATGTTTTTCGCAAAAAAAGTCAGATTTTTATCAAACACCGCTTGTTCAAGTGTCTGAACATTGTGTCTCTGTCGGCACTGAGGTATTACATGCTTTGGCAGAATTTTTTAAAAATTAAAATGCCGAGAAGGAATTTTGGGGCACAAGATATGGGTAAATTTTGGTTATTTTTGCAAAAGGTTCCATGTTGTTGAAGTTAATATTCGAAAACAAATAACAACTGAAATCGTAAAAGCTCTCGTTCAATTGTATAAATATATCCACAGAATTTGAGGGAAAAAAATCGAGTTCCTAAAGTGAGTGAGTTGTAAATTTTTAAATGATTTTTAAAAACGGGGTTGTTTCTCATAGGAAAGCATGGGAAGCCACGGTTTGTTTGGGCTTACTTGGTCCCTTTAATAGAGCGATCACTGGCTTCATCTGGCAACCCAGATTCCCCATGCTTTCTCAACGGACACGCTGGTCGCGTCATCTCATGTTATTCTTTCCTCCATGCGTGATGCCACTAGAATAAGGGGGCTATCAAGTCGCCTTAACGCAAAGCTGCATAGACTCCCTATATACAATAACACAGACGTGCGCGAGCTGACGCGGCGGAATACAAAAGTGGGCGTGACGGAGCGAGACGGGCAAAATATTGCTATTTCAGCATATAAACAATGAGGTTTTCTATCTCGAGTGTTTTTTTCAGTTGTTTTCATATTATTTCATTAATATAGTTGTCCATCTGCACACACACAAATGGTGATACTGTGTTCTGCCCATAATTGCTCCAACCGATAATGAAATTGAAGGAAGATGAAAATAAACTTCAGTTTCATAAGTAAGTGCACGTGGTTTTATGTTGAAAGATACATTCATTTTTTTACTACAATTGTAAAATTAAACGCATGTAGTTTTCATTTCACGTTGAATTTCTGTTTAATGAGCATAATTAAGGTAACCATACGTCCCGTATTTCCCGGGATAATCCCGGTATTTTCTGTTTTTTTAGCCGTCCCGACTTTTTGGCAAAAGTGTCCCGGTCTTTACCGTATTTTACACGAAGCCTACTTGAATTTTTATTCTCTATTGAAGTCAAAGATTGACATTATTTTTCAACTCAGAAATTATTTTATGATAACTACTACTATATATGAGAATATTAATCTCCCACATTTGCCACGGTGAACGTTTTTTTTTTCGTGGAATACATTTTAATCCACTGATACTTGTAGTAATGCATCATTTCCCGCCATGGTGATTTTCCGTAATCTCAAAATATTTGGCAACTTTGTTTGGTTTTGGCGATAATTGGCGATGTCTCGTATTTCCCGTATTTGGAATCCCGATGTCCCGTATTTCTCTCGAAGAAATATGGTCAGCTTAAGCATAATTCAAAATAATAAGTTAATATCACATGAATTTTAAACTTCAAAAATATTTTTTGAAATCGTGTAAAAATTGCTTATTACTGTTGGAGTTAGAATTTTTATTACAGAAATACTGACGAAATATGCTTCATTAAAAATAGCATTTATGTCCGAAAAAACTGATAATGCTTTAAAGAACTAAAATTACCCCGTGTAAATATCAAAGAAACAAAGGACCTAAACTTTTCTATTTCTGGTAAAAATAATTTTGGGGAAATAATGAGAGAATGAGGAGTAGTAAAATGCAATTAATACTATTTACATCATCAGTTTTTGCTAAATATGAAAAGCGAAATATGAAAAATTATAAATGTATCATAATTATCAAAGTGTTATAATTATGCTCATAATATTTAATTATATTATTAATGTATTATAATTATCAAACAATTATCATCGTAAAGCTACTATTATGAACAATGATTGATTGATTCTATTGCTTTCTTGAAGCCTGTTAATGAATATACTTTTTTTTTTAAATAAAGGTTTCCCTCTTCGGAACCCAGAAGTTCTTAAGCAATAGGCGGAAGCTGTGAAAGGAAGGTCTTAACATCCTGCTAAAACATTTGTTATTTGTGCTGAGAATTTCGCAGCTGACAGCTATAACTCCTCTTCTCAACGCTATTTAAAAGAACATGCTGTATCTTTTACGGGGCCCCTCGGTCAGACTTTCCACGGGTCCTTCTATAGTTAATTTATAGCGGGAGAAAGCAAAAAATTATGAGAATTGTCTCGGGCCCCAGAGCTAGAGCCCTGTCAGCCCCGCCCATGTGGGGACCGTAGTTGCGGCCCTGAGATCCCAGCCGTAGGCACATATATATAATATTTGAATTGACGTCATCGTGTTTCCCCAGATGTTCAAATCTATCTCCGCCTATGCTGGTGACCCATGTCCACCCACAATTACTGGCCTAACAGAGCTCAGGATGATTCTTTTAACTTTTTTATATTTTTCACAGAACAAATTTACTGTGGGGATGGGACGCTAAAGATCTCAGCTGAAGGATGTGGGGTAACCTATACATTTTTTGTGTAAGCTACCGTAAATGTAATAAATCCGGTGATTATGGACCATCATGGCCCCCCACAGCCTGAAGCAAGGCCCCTAGGCTGTGATATTTTGTGGGCCCGCAGACCAAACTTTTCATGGGCCCTTCAACAGTGAGTTTGTAGCATGAAAAGAAATGATTGTCCCGGGCCCTACCTAACCTTGCGGGGCCATGGCGACCATTATATATTGCATATCATCGTGCCCTTCCCCCAGAACTTGTCTATGTATGTCATCTTAACACAAACTCACCCGAGCCGGGCGGGATCGTCTTCAAATTTTCTTTAGTATACATGTAAATTCATAGGCAGACCATTTTTAGTCAGATAGGACCTCAGAAAAACCTTGGCCAGACATCCACCCACGTCTCAGGTAGCTGTTTAAGATCTGAAGTTCTCTTATATAGCCAGAATTTTTTTCTGCGGGGAGAGAGAAATCTACTCCTTTCAATGACCTTGCTTTGATTGCACCCAGCGTAATGTTAATTCTTGAAGTGGTTTCCAATTAGGCTGTTGAACAGCACTCTTGGGTGCTAGCAAGCAATAGGCGAGATGAGTTCTAAATCATTAATCTATAGGGAAATTCAAAGGCATCTCGTTACAGCCTTCGCTCCTCTGGACCATTTCATCACCCCCTCAGAAGTTATTGGTTGACAAGGAGGAAAAAATTTAAAGTTTGGGAAACTGGGCTGATCACTTCTCCATGGTGTCAGAAGTGTTTCAATCATGTGGGTGATTGTCTTGAGCTTCACATAGGAAATCTTTTATTTCTGAATCGATTCTGGAATTAATCATTCTAATAATTCAGGATTCTCATCAATTTTGGAATTATCTCTATCATTAATTCTGAATTCTCGATTAGTTTTGGAATAGTTTTTCAACAAATTTTAGATTTCTTTCATTCATTCCTAGATTTATTTATTTCATTTATTTTAGAACTATTTCCTTCATTTATTCTAGAATTATTTCTTTTATAAATTCCGAAATTACAGTATTTATTTCTTCTTACATAAATTCTGAAATTACTTTTTTCATTGATTTCGAAATTATTTCTTCAATTAATTCTCTGGAATAAATCGTTTTTCAATGTTTTCAACTATTTTCAGGAAATGATCAGCGGGCCACACGTTCAAGATCCCTGGTATAATGGAAAGGCTATACAGTACTTACCATAGCGGTTTCTTTGTTTGTCACATCTTTTACTCTTAAAAACAACGATTTTTCTCTCCTCGTCATTTCTGATTACTTTATAACAGTAATTACTAGGAAGATCCTCCATTGCGATCAATGTGATTTGGTCCTGAGAAGCGCCTTTTGTTAAATTAATAAAATTAAGCGTAAGATTAAAAATTTAAAAGATAAAAATCGAAAAGTGGGAAAATAAAGCGAGAAAATTTGCCGAGAGAAATGTATAAAGAACGTGGTGGTAACCTCTCCCAGCAAAATTTCCCGCAAAAAAAAATTTCCTTTTGACTAAATTTTTCCCACGCATTATGAAAAATGTGCTGCCATCTACCGGTGAAAATTAGTCAAGTATTTTACAATAGTAAAGTATTGCACTGCATTAATATTTTTTATTTTTTTTCAAAAAATTCTTTTGCTTGATGAACTCTCAAAATTTCCCACAAATGCTAAGAAATTTGGAAAATTTTTCCCACGAGTTACCTTTGTCAATGACACGACATGGAAAGAGAAACTAGCCAAGCAAAGGGAAAGTAGCCAAACAGACAGCACTCCGGCAACCTTCGTTTCGCCCAATCAGGGTGCAGAATCGAAACTCTCGAACATTTTGTCTGTAGATATGGTGAACTTGCGTCACCATCACTGAACTGTTCAGTTCAAAGCTGCAATAAGAGTCTGCATCTTTCAAGCGGCTTTGGTTCAGTTCATCACTGGTGATGGTAACTCGTGGGAAATTTCCTTAGAGGAGAAATATAGTTAATTACAGTTATACATACACAAAAATAATTTATTTGACATGAATGTCGCTCTCCACTTGTTAATACAAGATATACGGAAGACTGGATGTTGTGAAGATATTTATTATTTCAGATGTTTATTTTTTAAGGAAGGAAAAAACTCATCTCTGCCTCGAGTCGAACCCGGGTCCCTCGATTGCCGGACGAGTGCTCTGACCACTAAGCTACAGAGGAGATAGAGATTTTCCTTCGCTAGAGCGTATATATGAGTATATATAGTGCATATATACGCTCTAGCGAAGGAAAATCTCTATCTCCTCTGTAGCTTAGTGGTCAGAGCACTCGTCCGGCAATCGAGGGACCCGTGTTCGACTCGAGGCAGAGATGAGTTTTTTCCTTCCTTAAAAAATAAACATCTGAAATAATAAATATCTTCACAACATCCAGTCTTCCGTATATCTTGAATAATTTATTTCTCCAAAATTTGCCCAAGTGGGAATTTCTTAGCATTTGTGGGAAATTTTGAGAGTTCATCAAACAAAACAATTTTTGCAAAAAATAAAGAAATTAATGAAGTGCAATACTTTTCTATTGTAAAATACTTGACTATGCATTTCCCCGCTAGATGACAGCATATTTTTCTGAGTGCGTGGGAAAATTTTAGTCAAAAGGGAATTTTTTGAGGGAAATTTCGCTGGAAGAGGTTACCATCACTGCTCCACTTACTTATAGCCCAGTCTATTAGCCTTGTTGCTAAGGGCACTGGAAAGAAGCTGTTGCCAATGGCTATGGTTGGTGTTGCATTATGTAAGTTCGGAATTTAAAGGTCTACATTCGAATCGTAAGTGATATTATTCCATTCGATTGTTTCATTTTATTTGCTATTAATCGAATCGTAGTTTTAAATACAGTAATAACTCTATTCAAAGTAAGAAGCTATATTTGCAGTCTTTTTTTTCCCTCATGTAGCCATATTGGGTGCGTCTTAGTATGGGGCCGATCCACGTCAGCAGATTTTTTTTTAGCCATTTTTGACTCCCTCCTTCTCTTGTCAGCATAATTTCGTCAGCTCTGTCCTGAAGTATGTTCAGATGTCGGATCAGAGGAGACGTAAGCAGGATGCCCCCCCCCCAGACGATTAAAAATTTATTTTTTTGGTGCTAAAAATATTTAAAGAGGAAAAATTCCATAAAAAAAAAAAGTTCAACCTAATCAATTTTTTGTTAATTTCAATGCTATCCGGAATGCTAAGAACTTCTTTTTTAGGAATTCATTGTGACCCACCCTTTAAGCCATATGGCCAGGCTCACATGTGTGCTCTGAAAGATGTCTGAGTGGTCTTGCTCTCCTGAAACCTGATTCTGTAAAAATGAACTAATAACTAAGCGGCACATTTGCAGATAGCGTAAATGATCCGTGACGCAAAACCTTTAATCGGCCCTTGGCACATTTTCAGATCACTGAAGTAAGCCAATAGTGGCACGTTCACAGATGACAGTAACCTGCGACAGTTCCAGAACACTTGAGCAATCTGTGGCGTATTTAGAGATCCCTTTAGTGACATGTGGCACAGTTTTGAGCATTTAAGTGGCCCCCAATGCTGTTCTACATCACTCGAGTTACCTGCGGCACGTTCTCAGATTATTTGTGATCTGTGGCATACTTACGGATCGTTTGAGTGATGTGTGGCACGGTTCCAGAGCACTCCAAGGATCCTCAAAATATTGAGAAATCATCAGTGGCTCTGTAGGGGACTTATCATTAGGGAGAATGTTAATTCAGGTGTCCGCAAACTAGCAAAAGATTTTTGTTTTTGGTGCACGAAGTAAGATGTTATTAAGAATATTTCGTATTTTTACAAAGGGTGGTTGATGATGTAAGCATCACCCAACCCCTCCCAACAATTTACAGGTAGAAAAATCATCACTAAGAAAATTCATAGACAACAGTTCGTTATCAACGCGTGATTGGGCGAGAGACCGTATGAGTGATACTCACTCTCACCTACTCATTCATACTTTCACTTGCTGTGTCAATCACAATGTTAGTGAATTGTTTGTCAGCGAATGTTCTTAGCTGTGTATTTTAATAGTGATAATTTTTCTTTCTTTCTATTAAATTGTGTGGCGGTGTTGGCGATGAATTTTCCACACACCCGGAGGGTCCTTGGATAGACTTAGAGGGGTCTGTGAGCTTGGATGAGAAAACAATTTACTCATTAATACAATTGAACGACCGAACGCTAGTTGACTCAAAATTGCAAGATAACCGTGGCTAAACGTGTTTCGGAACTATATGAAGTTTCTTCATCAGTAGCAGGAACAAAGAAAAATATCATAAAAAATACTTCTTATAGTGGGAGTTACTCGCTGTTGTAGACAAGAGTCGAATTCAAAATGAACCGGCAACAAGAGCAGAGGAGGAGGACGACAGAAAAAGAAAAATTGTGGAGCCAATCGCAAGCGAGAACGTGATTGTGATGCTGATAGAGAAGAATAATTGTTGTAGAAACTTGCCAGATTTTTGAGAAGGTGTGTTAGGTCTTTGACCAACTGGTTTGTGTTTTTGTTGATGTAGAATGATTCAAAGAAGTCCAAGTCAGACGGCGAGACACATTTTTGAATGATTTTGGCAGATATTGATCTCTTGCAAGGTTCTCTTGTCATTTTGGGTCAACTAACGTCGGTCGTACAATTGTATTATCTAATCCAAAAGGTAATTCATTTCTAATTAACTCATTCTTCTGACATTGCTTTATACAAAATATTTATTTCGTAAAAAGACCCATGGCTTTTTTCATTTGCAGAAACTGTGGAACAGGAAACATTAAAAACCCAAAACCCTTGGTCAAACCCCTTCCGAGGAATAGAAAATTAAAACAAGTAAGTCATAAAGAACTTGTTCAAATAGTGCAAATTTCAACTTCTATAAAAATGGTGGGGGATTTCCGAAAAATTCAACGTCTGAATAGAAAAACTCATTCTCAAATTGCCGCTTTTTAAAAGTCTAATTGGTTCCACGGTGGGAGTCAACGGTGTAGCATAATAACAGGAAATGTACTGTGGGATGCATGATTTAATATCCCATATTTCTTTGCCTTTCTAATGTGCCAATGGAATTATTCAAGTCATTTAAATGTTGTCTTTGTATGTGGCGCTTTCCCAAGATGAAATGTAACTTTGGTGTGATTTATTTTCTTGTTTATAAATGTTTTTGTTAAATATAATTTAAAATTTTCAGGATTTATTTGGTTATGGTTGAAATGTTAAAATTATCAAACAGCTGATATGTTATGAAAGTGCTGTAGCCCAGGTCGATAAGATACTTGCCTAAAGTACCAAAGGATGGTTAGAGGTGTCGCGAGTTTGATACCTGGTTCGTCCTTGTCAGAAAATTTTCCTGACAAGGGTAGAACAGAAACAGCTACATGACCGCAGAATAAATTGCTACAGCAGGGAGTCCCCCCAATCGAGGGGTTAGCACACCAACCTCTCGATGAGTATAAAAAAAAAATCCTGCAGTTTGGAATCTGCAATAAATTGTAGGTTCTGTTCTAATTAGCCCTCATGTGTAAAAAATGACAATGGTGCGACAAAAATGATCAAATGACTGATATTATTTATATTATCAAATGACTGGTTACAGGTGAAAATACATAGCCAAGGACAGTACTTAGCTTTTGTGTGCCCGAGTGGCATGGTGGTAAGATGCTCGTCTACCATCATGAAGGTTGTTGTCAGGGTCCCGGGTTCGAACCCAAGGGAGGATATCGATAAGATATTTTCCCTAACGAACTCGAAGCGACCACCGATAGACAGCGCCTTCGCTTTCAGCCCATCTCACTAATGGCAGTAAATTGCAATATAGCGATATGGCCAGAGTTGGTGTTTGGTGAAGTAGTACTTAGCTTTAGGAAAGCATTGCAAAAAAATAAATAAATCTTTTTATTTGATAAAAACTCAATTTCCCACAAACGTTACAAAAATCCCCATTTACCAATTTTTCCCATGATCACAGATTTAGATGATTAATCTATTTACAGCCACACACTAGTGTCGTCGAAAGGCTAGTTTATTTTTATGCTCCGAAAATTCAATGTAATTTTTGGAAAACCTGAATTTCTGGACTTTTTACCAATCAGCCTTTAGTGCATAAAAATCATAGTCCTAGGAGCTCTTCTCAGAGGCAGCAACCGCAAAAACCGGTCTGAAGCAGGCTTAGAATAGCGAAGAAAAAGTCTACATTTTGTCGAAAATTATAAAATATGATCTATCATGGTGTTTCGTAGAATGGGGAATATCGCCCCCCTGGTGGGTGATGGAATTGTCCAGGGGAGCAATAGAAGCTACGGGTATAACATAGGATCCTATGGGCACACTTGAGTTGGGGGTAATGAGAGAAACATTCTGAAGAAGGGGGGCGATGGAACAAAAAAGTTTGGGAAACTATGCTCTATCACGTAAAAACTGTATCATGTAAAAATATGCAAAAAAATATATATATATACACACATATACGAAGAAATAGAAATCCGAGCCCTAGTTATGAGATTATCACCAATTGGGTTTTGATACTGGAAAATGAATAGTCAAATCAGGAAATTTTTTTTTTGGCTGTTAGTTTCTCTGAATCTTTTATTGTGCAGAATTTCATACTTTTAAAAAACTCCCACTGGCTGACTGAACAAGTGCCCACATTGTCGAAGTCTGCTGACCTTCGCTCCATGTTTGTACTTGTTCAGATCATCCTCATCATTTTACTGCTACTTTCAGTCACAATCATAGCTCAATTCGGGACATTTTATCGGATCATTGTGATGCACGTTCAACATTTTTAAATTAATCAGTCATTTTTTTTTACATTTCACGCATCATTTTTCTTAAAAATCATAAGTTGGTTGGCATCATAGGTGCCAATTCACCTACCTGAAAAACCTGTAGTTTATCACATGATGGCACATTTCACATCAAAGAAAACATGTCACACAAATAAAAGAAAGCCTGGGGACTTTTTTTTTTTTCAACTTTCAATTAGTGACCATATATAAATCCCGTTTCCCGGGTTTTTTTTTTTTTGCTGTCCTGATTTTTTTTAGCAATAATTGGCCACGTTTTATGCTTTTGGCATCACATTTGGCAACAATTACCGTTTTTTTTTTTTTTAAATATTTATACAAAATTTTATACTTGAAATCCTCATTTTCCCCCAAATTTTTCCTGAGAAACTGGGTTAGCCTAAAATTGTAAAGACTGGAAGAGTATTTTCTTTTGGGATTTTCTATTCAAACAAAGCACAATTTGAGGACTTTTAGGGATTTTTCTATGAAGATACAAAAAATCGGAAGAATCTGATTTCCGACCAGAAGATTTTAATAAGGCTGAAAAATCAGAAGCATTGGCACCTGTGTTCTTTGTTTTGATGCAGTTTGACTGAATTTAATGCCAAAAAATCTAATCCTGAATGACTGAGCAATTAAAATTCTCATTTATTAACTTACTGTTGAATTCTCTGACTTGCAGGCATTTGTGAACATCTTGGTCAATTGGGAGGTTAAGACAAAATTTTCCAGCTTTTTCAGTACTATGTGCAATAATTTGTCTATTGTTCCCATTACCAAGGGCGTAGCCGCGGGGGTGTGTGAGAAAATGACCGAAAAAAGGGAAAAAGATGGCCAAATCCATTGTGCTGTCACTTTGGTCCCCCCCCCACCCGAACGAAATTTCTGGCTACGCCCCTGACCATTATTGTCGATTTATAATGCGACAAAACCACATTTGTGGGAGAGGATTTGACCATTTTTAGTTATACAAGCTTTCAACAGTTTTGAGCCTTTTTTTGCAAGTAACATTAGCAACATATTTCCATCAGAAGCAGATGATGTTAATTTCATAATGCATCCAATACCTAAAATTTGGGAAAAAAATTCGCAAAACTTAAATTTATGAAATCCCATAATCTGCTTCAACTCATTAAGTACCCTAGTTCTTCCAAAATGAAAGTTAAAGCCGAAACGCTGATTTCACATCATGTCAGATACATTGTGAATTCTGATTCGTGGGCATTCTGTGACGTGGGAATTCTATGCCACATAATTTCTACGTCAAAGAATTTACAAGAATCATAATACCTCTGACGGGACGTGATAATTACGTCATGTCAGTGTAGTGTGTTTAGAATAGAGCCTTTAGAATAGAGTAACATGACTGAATGTATTATTTTGGAAACCAATTGTTTAATTCTAGCAGTATTAATGTTTGTTGACAGTAAAAAAAAATTTAATATCAACCTTTTTTTTTCTTTCTTTGTAGGAATATGAATAGTCGCTGAACACACAAAGTCTAATTAGTTTGAATTGGAATACTATGGAAAGTAGAAGAGATGCAGAGATAAATGACATGAGTTTAAAGGATTCTCGCAGTTGAACAAACTAATCCATCAGAGCAAGTTGTGAAAAATAGTCACTTGTGACGACCAATAAAAGGTGGTCAAAGGGAGCCAGAAGTTGCCCAAAGTGAAGGGGGTCATTCCCAGAAGAGGAAAAATGCTGGCTTTGTATCATCCAAACAATGAAGGGGAGGGGCTTACTGTCGTGCATTAGTTATGTCAGTTTCATAAAGTGATTTAGAGCTGAAAGTGCTGAATAGTAAATGTTTTATGAAGTGTTAGCCCTCCCTCTACTTATTTATAGGTGTTACCCCTTAATTTAAATCAATGATATTGTGGTGTGCCAGCGCCCTCAGTTCATATTTCACTCGCCAGATGGCGTCACCATACCATAGTGTACTTCCATACTCAGTATAAATTTTTCCTTCTTGTACGAAGTGTACAACTCCACGATGGCATGTTATTTTTTAATCAGTTGTCTACACACGCCAGAGACGGAGACACGTTGTTACCTTGGGTCGCGAAACGATCCTCACGTTGTAAATGATTAAATACGCTTTAATGTAATCATACTTCTGATTCTCTTGGAGTCGTCAATATGACTTACAACTGGTGACCTTTTCCGTGCTCCTACACGCGACAAGTTTCGACATCATACCGACAGACCGCTACGGTGCCACAGCGTTGTCTTCACATCAATCCGGGTGCATCCGTAAACCGTAAGCTTTCAATGGCTAATTTTGCCATTAGCCCGAACCACACAGAACTTGCTACAGCTGAGGCAGAAGATGAAGAGCTTCGAAACCTGATGAAGAAGACAGACTCTCAGCTGCACTGGAAATCACTCTAACTGTCACCTTCTACTCATGTTATCTGCGACACTTGCACCGGAAGTGTTAGCCCTCCCTCTACTTATTTATAGGTGTTACCCCTTAATTTAAATCAATGATATCTTAAAAAATTAACCAAACTATCATCTCTGGTTAAAACTTATTTGTTAAGAACCAGGGTCTTTTGTGGAATGACGTCTAAATTTTACAGCTCCACAGCAAGTTGTATAGTCCACTCTAGGAAATTTTGTTAGTTCTTTGTTCTATTTTACTTATCTTATCATTTCTCACAGAAACTTTGCGCGATTATAGAGCAAATGTTTATATTGATTGTTATTTACAGCACATTAACCCGTATATAGTGATGAGCGATATTTCTCTTTACTGAGCACGCTAAACCAGACACATAAAAAAAATCAAATATTGCCACACGCAGTTTGAACTTTTGTATATTTGACAAAAAACATTTACCTAAAGCAGAATCTTAGTCACTTTTACATTTTTTCTAATATTATCAAACTTCAACAACATGCTTGGGTTATCTTTGTTCTTCCCAAAGAAAAAAATTTACTGCTGAGGGTTTATAATATTACACCGAACAAATTAAATTTTATACAAAAATTGCCACGTTTTTAAGACAAATTCAATTGGTCGAATGGTCGACGCGTTTCGGCTCTTCAATGGAGAGCCGTCATCAGGACCTCGTGGTCAGAACTCACACGAATGAAGAGTGATGTTTACGTCTGGTCGTCCGAAGAGTTCGCCTTTGTATTTGCTGCGTCCGAGTGGTCTTTGGATGCGAATTGGGGAGCCATCTGTTGTAAAGTGTTGAAAGTTTTGTCACGACTGAGGTTAATAAAGCCTGTCCCAGCTGACGAAATAGGTGGTGTGTTTCTTCCATCATTAACGAGGAAATTCTGGCATGTTCTGATGAAGTATCCCTCGAGAAAATTCAATTCCGAATTGTGCGTTGCTTTTTTAAAAACAAATGCTTTGTCAAAATCAAAATGATGTGAATGTTGCCAACAGTGTTGGGCAATAGCCGAATTATCCGTCCGTCCCTTCTCAACATGCTTACGGTGTTCGAGAACTCGAATATTTAGATTTCTTCTAGTTTGGCCAATATATCCATTTTCACAATTCTTGCATGGGATGAAGTAGATACCAGATTCTTTGGAGGGTGAGATAGGATCTTTCAGATGGGAAAAGGTGAGTATATTTGTTGGCTGGAATATTGTATGGAAGTCAAATTTCTTGAAGATAGAAGAGATCATGAAACTTGAAGAAACGAATGGAAGAACAACGGTATTAGAAAACTGTTTTGAGTCAGCTGGAAGCAGGTTTGTGGTGCATGTCTGGGTCATTTTTCTGAGGACCTTGTCGATGATAAAAGGTGAAAAAAAAAAAAAACCCCGATCGACAAGGTCCTCAGAAAAATGACCCAGACATGCACCACGAACCTGCTTCCAGCTGACTCAAAACAGTTTTCTAATACCGTTGTTCTTCCATTCGTTTCTTCAAGTTTCATGATCTCTTCTATCTTCAAGAAATTTGACTTCCATACAATATTCCAGCCAACAAATATACTCACCTTTTCCCATCTGAAAGATCCTATCTCACCCTCCAAAGAATCTGGTATCTACTTCATCTCATGCAAGAATTGTGAAAATGGATATATTGGCCAAACTAGAAGAAATCTAAATATTCGAGTTCTCGAACACCGTAAGCATGTTGAGAAGGGACGGACGGATAATTCGGCTATTGCCCAACACTGTTGGCAACATTCACATCATTTTGATTTTGACAAAGCATTTGTTTTTAAAAAAGCAACGCACAATTCGGAATTGAATTTTCTCGAGGGATACTTCATCAGAACATGCCAGAATTTCCTCGTTAATGATGGAAGAAACACACCACCTATTTCGTCAGCTTGGACAGGCTTTATTAACCTCAGTCGTGACAAAACTTTCAACACTTTACAACAGATGGCTCCCCAATTCGCATCCAAAGACCACTCGGACGCAGCAAATACAAAGGCGAACTCTTCGGACGACCAGACGTAAACATCACTCTTCATTCGTGTGAGTTCTGACCATGAGGTCCTGATGACGGCTCTCCATTGAAGAGCCGAAACGCGTCGACCATTCGACCAATTGAATTTATTTGTCTTAAAAACGTGGCAATTTTTGTATAAATTAAAACCAGGCAAAGTTACTCATTTTTTGTGATAAATTAAATTTTACAATTTAACCTGACCAAGCCTGTAACAGTGGAGGCAAATTCATATATATGCCCCTTAGGAAACAGACAACTCCACCACGAGGCAAACTCGACATCATCCTCTCGGTGAAACTTAGTTCATGTAGATGAAAATCAGTTCAGGTAGATCTTGCAAGGAAAAAAAATTCATTCCGCATTGTTGGTTGCCACTTAAACAAATAGGTGCGAGTCAATTAAGAATGGTTAAACACACTATTAAGTGATCATAAGGACTGTGCAACGTTGTTTGAAAAGTCCACATGAGAATTTGGTGATTGAAGACGATGACCGGACTCCAATAAGATGACTCGCTACGATTGTCATGTTTTATTAATCCGCTGATCTAATTCATGCAATCGTTTGGTAATTAAATTATTTAACTCTATATCACTTAAATTGGAAAATTTTAAAAAAATGTTATGATAGTAATTTTTTTTATTTTTAAGTCTATCAATTTTTCATTGAGGATTGGATTGGATTTTAAGTTTATTGGGGCAAGGACCAATTTGGTCAAACTGCGCCAAAACAGATTATAAAAAGAATGATTGTCCTTTTGTCATTTCAAAAATTGAAAAAGCGCATGATAAAAAGAACAATGAATTGTAAACTATAATTTGTCACACAAACCAATGACTTTGATAAAGTTAAAAATGCGTTGATGCATTGCTATTGCATTGCATTATGTCATGAAGTGAAAGATGACTGACCAAAAGCGGTCGTAAACTGATGACGATAATGTGAACAAGTAAAAGCATGAGCAATGGTCAATGGTTGACAATGAGGGCACTCTGGTTGACTCTCCCGTAATAACAAATACGATTGTGTAATGCGACTGTGTTCTATGCGTAACCGGGCAAGCAGAACTTCCTCCTTTCGGGTAGTCCTGCAGCTCGAACGCCAATGGCCAAGTGTGGGCTTGATGTCCTGTAATTTATTAATTTGATTGTTCCAATGGTCCTGCCAGCGGCGATGCATCACTTCTCGGAGGATTGAGAAGTGGATTGGATTTTGAATTTTTTGGCGCAAGGACCAATTTGGCCAAACTGCACCAAAACATGACACAAAAATATAAAAGGAAACATATAAAAAGGAAAAAAACGTAAAACAATGACATAAATTGTAAAACTATAATTTGTTATAAAAACCAATGGCTTTGATGAATTTAAAAATGCGAGATGCATCGCTATTGTCATTTTAAAATGTCATGAAGTGAAAGATGACTCTGACCAAAAGCGGTCGTGAAATGATGACGACGATGTGAACAAGTAAAAGCATGAACAATGGTCAATGGACTTTGACAATGAGGGCATTCTGGTTGACTCTCTCGTAATAATATGATTGTGTAAGGCGACTGTGTCCTATGCGCAACCGGGCAAGCAGAACTTCCTTCTTTCGGTTAGATCTGCAGCTCGAACGCCAATGGCCAAGTGTGGGCTTGATGGCATGCAGTTTATTATTAACTTGATTGTTCCAGTGCTCCTGCCAGCGGCGATACATCACTTCCCGGAGGATTGAGAAGTGGTCACTGGCAGGTACCAAAAGGCTATTATCAATGTTGGTTGTTGTTCGACCTGCGGTGTCTGCTTTTTCGTTGCCCGGTATTCCTACATGACCTGGTACCCAGTAAAATTTTACTGTGGTACCGTGATGAATGAGGTAATGTAGTTCATGAAAAATGGCATGGATGAATGTGAAAAGTGAAGAAACGCAGTGCTTGCAATGCGCTGAGAGAGTCGCTATAGATGATGCATCGTCGGTGGCGTTTGCGTCGTATATGACGTAGAGCCTGAAGGATTGCGTACACTTCTGCCGAATATATAGTGAATGTATCTGGAAGTTTGAAAGATGTCTCCTCACAGCAGATGTAGGCACAACCGACATGCCCAGGGCTCTTGGAGCCGTCGGTATATATGGGGAAGTACCTGTTGTACCTACCCCTGTGCCTAAAGAATATCTGTCGATATATAACATCTGCTGTGGTGGCTCTAGGGTATAATGAATGAATGACTGACCCAGATCCGATTAAATAAAATGAGTAAATGTGAGAGTGATTCAGATGAGAGATGCCGAATAATGAATACCATCGGGCCCTACAGCTGAGTCAGGACTTCGCTGTAAGGCCGTCGTCAGTTCATAAAGGGTGAACACTGAATTGTATCCCTCCGGTGTAAAAGGCTGGAAGGTGTACGATGTACGTTCGGCTGATGATTTAATGGGATGAAACGATGGCGGATAGTTCGCATCACTGGAAACAGCGGCGAAATGGGCGGCTATGATAGGATGAGACTGATAATGTCCATTGATTTTTCCCATCCGGTCCCAAATAATTTTGGATGAAGTAGATGAATTGATTCCCGTGGTAAACTTTTGCCAGGACTCGCGTTGAGCCTGGCGCCTGGTTCTTCTTGCTATCGCCTTTGCTATTAAAAATGTCAACTTATTATCATGGGTAGGATACCGCCGGAACCTACTCCATGCTTTCTTTTGTGCTTTAATTGTAAGACTACATTCGTGGTTCCACCAAGGTTTAGGAAGTTTCGAGGAGATTTTCGGAATTGTTTCATTTGCTGCAGAGATTATACAACTGGTCACAAGGTTGACGTCAGGTTGCGAGACCATATCCTCCGTGATTTCTGCCTTGACCGAATTTCTGACAGTTGAAGCATCTTACAGGGCTAGGTATGTATGGCCGGATTTTGAGTAATAACCGATCTCAATGTCTTTCGGCAATGTTGGCGATGAGAATGTAAGGATTATGTTGCGTGATGGAGCTGGGTTGCCATCTTTGCGGCTCATGATATGCTTGGCGGATGTTACGCCTTGAGACGTTAGCTCCTGTGTTCATCTTCATCCATGTTAATCAAGTTAGGGTCTGAGATGACGCTACGTGAATAATTCATCGTGGGGTGGATTTTGGCTGTTATTGAAATGTCTCCGAGAGATGTGAGCTTTTGAATGAGTTCAACTTGTTTGGGAGTGTTAGTTTCGACGAGAAGCTCTCCTGAAAGGAGAGCCTTCACTGATTTCAAAATTCCAATTGCGCCATAGAGAGCTTTATCAATCAAGAATGGTGATACTTTTGACTGTTGTTTATCGGTATCAGAACTATGGAAGAAGAAAAATGAGACAGAAAACAGATTTGAAGAAGCTGATTCATTGACAATTATTTCACTCGTAGCAGTTCTTTGACGTTTTGGTGCATTTTTTTTCCATATTTAAATGGGTATTGTTCCACTCTCGCCCACCATGGAGCCCTACGAGGGGAAGCGCACACGTAACGAATGAAGGTTAGTAGCAACGTCAGGTTAGGTAGGAACTATACACCACCGAAACAGGAGAGCAGACGCGTTCAAGATCCAAGATCGTCGTGAAGCAGCACCAACAAACCTCAACGACGTTTGGCAGGCCCGGCCCCTCTACCTACCCAGTAGTGTAACCCCTTCAGCCACCGAGGCGACCAGAGCCGATTGACCTGGACGGGACTAATCCAAGCCTCCCGTTTCGGCTGAATCGGAGGGCAAAGCTAGCGCATCAGGCTAACCAGGATCCCCATCTCCAGCCTTACGGGTCTCCACGCACGGCAAACACGCAGGTAGACAGCGTCCCAGACAGAGCATACGCTAGAAGCAACGCCCCATCTGGGAGGACCCCTCCTCACCTAAGCGGCTAACACAAAAGACGAAAAAATGTACAGGACAAAACGAGACGCAAGACATGTACTGTAAGATGTGTAGAAATAAACATGTGATCTGGGCTATTGAAAGTGAAAGATATGAGCACAAATAAGCGAAGACAATGACGTGGGATAAGATTTGCCGTTTTCCAGAGTGCACCACGAGAAGGCCTATCACATTACACCCCTGAGTATAGAGATGATTATTACAGTGAGAACATATCTCCTGTGTGGTACTTGCAAAAAAATCTTTTTTTCCTTCTTAACATATGATATTAATGATAAATTGAAAAACACGATATTGTATTTTAGACTAATTTCACGTAAACTAACCAGAATTCCTCAGAGAAAACATGGATGCTGATGCCCGGATACAAACAGATATATATCGTTCTTGGTATGGGAAACCACTACTCGAGTACGATATTAAAAATATCGTTAATGCTAAAGAATTGGAATTTCCTTCTGACTTAATCACAACAAATACGAGAAATTCTGTGGTGAATATTTATAATTTATTAACTGAAATACCTGAGCACGCGAAATTTTTCGATGTGCCCCATAGTAAATACCACATATCCGAACAAAAGACATCGAGAAACTCAGTCCACCGTACAAGTCGCAGCCGATCAAAGAGTCCGGTAAGGAAAAAAAAAAAAAATAGAAAAACGAGCTCAGCTAGAAAGAAAATAAAATCCCGTTACAAAGAAAACTAAAAAATTGAGTCCTGTTAGAAATATAGTATGTCCAAAAACCGCTCAGAAGTTGCGTTTAGTGACAGTTTTGAATAAAGGTCCTTTAAATGGCAGAGGAAACGTGTTCTTAAGAATCTCATTACGTCGTCTAAAGAAAATTAAATCATCCGATATACCAAGATCTATTTGCAAGATGTTAACTACAAAATGTCAGTATAGAAGTCCCGAAACCAAAATGTGCATGAAACGCCCTCCTGATGGCTCTGAGGATAAAAAATATAGTTTACATTTGAAATATTAATTATTTTATTTAAAAAAAAACGTTTACCCATGGGCAGAGGAAGCAAAAGAACATTTTGTTTTCTGGAGAGAAACTTGCTGTTAGAATTTAGTATGCAACCAACAGTCTTAACGGTGTAAAAACATCAAACATATTAAGTTAAAAACAGACTATCCTCCATCAAGATCTGTCCTAAAAAATGAATATAAATCTTTCGTTCGTAATAAATAATCTTTGTATTAAAGAACCATATTGTATAAGACATTCATTCAAAACCAACTCGACAAAAAGAAATAATAAAACGGCTTAACCCGTTTCACATCAACGTCATTTCTTGAATGTTAAAAATTTTTTTTCGTGACCGAGTGTTTCGGCTGCCGAATAACAGTGAAGAGAGTTGAGGAAATTCTCGTCAACAAAAGTTTGCTGTCAGCGGCCTCTCCTACGAGACCTAGAAAAGAAAAATAAACAATAAACAAAAATAAATCTCTCGTTCGTATTAAAATAATACACTGCTCAAAACAATTAGGGGAGCAAGCAAAAAAGTGAAGAAAACCGTGCGAGACAGCCACGTATTGGCATACAATGGATAGTACACGCGTATCAATGCGCAATACAGAAAAAAGACGTAAAAAAATTTGGAATTAACCTTTAATTCTTTGAAAATATGAAAAAAACATGAAAAGATGATTTAGGGCAACAATTAGGTTACATGTAAACGATAAAAAAAAGTACTGTTTAGACATGATGCATGAGTTTTAATAGGGCGTGTGGTCTCCTCGAACAGCTAAGACTGCTGCACACCTGTTTGCCATGGATGCGATGAGGTTATCGATCAGACTTTGGGGAATACTGTTCCACTCCTCAAGAAGTGCAATCTGCAAGTCTCGGACAGTAACAGGCGGCCTTGGTCGCGCAGCAATGCGTCGTCCAGGTCGATTCAGGTCAGGAGAGCACGCTGGCCATTCCATACGCTGTATTGTTTCAGCTTCAAGCATGTTCTCCACCAGATGAGCTCTATGCGGTCGGGCATTATCATCCTGGAAAACAAAGGAATCTCCAATGGCTCCAGCGTAAGGGATGACATGAGGTCGCAGTATCTCGTCTGCATACCTTCGGGCCGTCAAAGTGCCATTCCGAATGATATGCAGGTCCGTACGTCCGCCTATGCTGATTCCACCCCATACCATCCAACCAGCTCGTCTGTATTGTGATCTTTCACGAACGAATGCGGGGTTATTTCGAGTGCCCCTGTCCCTCCATACCAGAACACGTCGGGTGTCACACTCCAGACTGAATCGAGACTCGTCTGTAAACAGCACTTGGCTCCAATCATGTTGCTCCTAATCTCGATGTTCAGCAGCCCATCTTCTTCGGGCCGCACGGTGGCGTGCGGTCAACGGAATGCAGACCATTGGCCTACGTGCATAGAGCCCTCCCTCATGAAGCCGATTACGTACTGTTTGGCTGGACACCCTTCGTCCTGTTGCCAAGAGCAACCGTCTTTGCAGCTGCGTAGCATTCTCTGTTCTGTTTCGACGGGCTGTTAACCGTACATACTGGTCATCAGTTGCTGTAGTGGCGCGTGACCGACCTTGCCCTGGTCGACGTCTAATATTTCCTGTTTCTTGGAATCGATTCCACAGCCTTGCAACAACACTTCTGGCGACTCCAACAGCGTCCGCGACACTACGTTGTGTTTGCCCGGATTCCAGTCTGCCTATAACACGCCATGTCATGGATTCCGGTAAATCACGTTGTTGAGACATCCTCAAGTCACCTTGTCTCAAAATAAAAAAAAAATACTACGCAATCGAATTTCACAGTTACGGCAGTAAAACAGACGTTTCTGCAACATCCCGATTTCTGCCCTTATCTCCTTTTTCTGGTTTTTGACGTCATGAACTTTGATTTGCATATGAAGTTCTCTTCTTCCGTTTCCTGCTAGGCTTTAAATTATGGATGATTCATTTTATGTTACTTATCGGTATACATCTTTGCGTAATTTTGTTAAAACCATGTGCTCCCCTAATTGTTTTGAGCAGTGTACATTATGGAGCACACAAGCATCGAAATCGGGCATTTCAAAACTTACTCGAAAAACCGCACGACTTTTTCTTTTCACCAATGCGTTTAACAGTCCAAGAATGGCCTTTTTCGACCACCACGCTTAGGTCGGGTGTCCTCCAAATTGTGGTTAGGAGTTGCTCTCGCTTCTTCAAGTTTGGCAGATGGAAGATTGATATTTTAATATCTTCAACCAGCGACGAACGACCGATGGCACGTCCCCAGCTAGACGATGGGTGTTAGAGATCTCCAGCCTGGCGAGTGCCGTAGCTCCGACTACCTCCGCTAATTTATCCACATTTAACATGTGTTTTTCGACTTTTCAAATTCAGGCAGTTCCGGAACAGTTCTGGGCGAAACACGTCTTCCCGGCACTCGATGTCGGATTGTTCAACTGTCGCTTAAACGACCACGTGTGTTCCGTTAATTTTAAGGACGTCAAATTCGGCAATGCGGTCAGATAATTTTCTCTCGGTTGACTACCATAGACGTCCAGAGACAGGATACGTACTTATGTCAGTTTATTCAAAGCACTTTGCGGGATGCTCACGTGGTCGTTTGGATGGAGATTTAACTGAAGTTCGTACACAACTCCACACCTTTCCAAGAGTACGTACAAGGTGGCGATAGCAACTTCCCGTATCTCCAATTTGGTGACGCCACGCATATATGGAACATAATCGTTTTCCTCTAGCGAAGGTGGTGGGGAATTTTCAGAGGTTTCTGCGAACAGGGCCAACGATTTAGCGTTCCGTAGAAATGTAGGATATTGATAGGATAAGCAACGAAAACCTATCAGTGACAACCTAACATGTCTAGGGTCGCAATTCTGGAGAATTGCACGTCTCAAGTGGGTGCAACAGCTGGACATTACCAGTACCGAACGTTGATCTAGGAAACTGGTGAGATACCAGAGGATATCTAGCGGTAAGAGTAATAGAGCCATAAGGACCGATTGGAAAGCTTACTACAAGAATAGTAACAAATCAGGAGTAGAGTATAACAGTGCAATTCAAAACGAAGCTCTCCTTCAAAAAATCACATATTAGAAAATGTTGGTTGCAATTCAGAACAAAGCTCTCGTCTCTCTCTTTTGTCACTTATTGGGAAATGTTGTTGGTTGCAATTCAGAAAGATTCAAAAAAAAAAAAAAAATTTTTTTTCACTAGCTAATGTAAGTAGTATAGGCTGGTTCGACTCTGGACCACCATCGACATTAGGGAAATATATTTCGCGTTTTGATATTCTATAAATTCTTCATCCGACTCCAATGTCGACGACTTTGTTTTCGAGTGAAGCAAGTAGACTCTCATCACAAGTTTGAGTACACTAAGTGCTAATGCCAAGAAGTATAATATTTTCTCTACATGAAGTTCATAGCGAAAGAAGATGATGTTAAATTTAAACATTCATCTATGGTTCTTTGTTATTGTTCACAATTTGTAAAACAACTCTATCATGATATTATAAGAATTGATAAAAGTATTCAAAAAAGAATTTATACCTGCAATTATGTTTTTATGTTTTATTCAAATGATGACTGCATTTTATCCAATAAAAAATTAATTGTTGTGTATTATTAGTTATAACATTTTATATATATTTCTTGAATACATATATTTGTTATTATTATTTTATTATTAATATATACTTTTTACTTACCATTCGCCAAGAATAGTCAAAATCCATTAGCTTCGTAATCATGAGGATATGGAAAAGTCAATATGCATCACCACGCTTACAAAATTGATTATAGTCACATTTTGCAAACGTAGTGACACAAATTTTTTTCCCTACAACTCCCATTTTCGAATTTCTTTTATTTCAAATACAAACATGAAAAGCGCATACATTCAATCGGTTTTTTTTCTTTTTGAGTGACACAATCGGTTAAAAAATTATCACAGGCTTTTCGTATACATAAAATCATAACAGAAAGTAATTTCAGATACAACTGATGTTAAAATACCAAAAATAGTAATATATTATATAAGAAAATGCAAGTTCCTGTGATTATATACCTCATTATTTTTATTTCATATACATTTTTACGTAAGTTCTATACAAGTTTCACATGCGTGCAATCGAAGTTTGTGAAAATCTTAAAAAATTACAAATTTCATGTCTGAACTGATTTTTTGAAAATAGCAATGTGAATGATACTCCGTGATAAAAATCAAAATATAAAAAAGAACAGAGCAAAAATGATAGTCCATGATTATATACCTCCTCCTTTTCATTATTATATACAAAAATGTGTTAAGCAGAATCACAAATGTTCCAATAATGTATAATATGCATACAATATATATATATATATATATATATCTTATCAATTCATATATAAAAACTAAATCTCAGTGTGTTTGAACTCTATTATAATGTTTCATACTTTTCATTTAATTTTGCTGAAAAACATTTTATAAAATATTCAAATTAAAATATAAACGTCACTTTTGGACACATTTTTTCAGAAATTTAAACTATACATCAATGAGCATTTGCTACGCTATGAGCTGCATTCAAAAAAAAAATATCATTTGAAATTGTTTTTATCGCGGATCGCGCAATTCTTCGAAAATCCACACTGAACATAGTTGATTGGGAAACTTTTGTTATATTTAAATTGAATATGGTATTCAATACTTCTTCAAGTGATAATTTTGTTGACAACATTACTTCAAATTGTTATCAAATATCAAAAAATGTTCAAACGATTTACAGGTTCTACATAGGCTATCTACATTTTCCTTACATTCAAAAATGTACCAAGACATTTCAGAAGCGTTTCTCAAGATTGATTTTACTTCACGCTCACCTAATGGACCAGGGAAATTTAGTTCTTCGAGTGTGTAGATATCATTGAACTGAGTGAGGTAGATGAATGCTGTCGTAAAAGATGAAGTTTGAAATTATTTATTTCGGAAATGACCTGAAGAGCTGACATCGATACCATTGACATGTATATATTTTTTATCATGAAAGCAACTCAGACTTAACTTATTTTGTTCTTGTGTAAAAACATTATGATTTTTGGAAATGATAGAATGCTGAATATCTCTTCGTATATTTTGATTCAAAAGAATCTGTTTGTAATCATTTATAGTGTATTTAGCAATTACTTCTTTCTTTATCCCTTTTGCACGTTTTTTGTCATTTTCACCAGGACAAGATAAACTGTACATTTTAGGCTTGAGCCCTACAAATTCATCAATAGGTTTACCACAAGTCTCATCTTTTAGGAGACCCGGTTGGTTTTTTTTTGCTTCGTTGTGCAGAGAATTTGTTATTTCATAATTACTAAAATCAATTATATCTGAAAAATATGTTTTCAGATCTTTATATACATCAGCTGTATGGACCTCCAGTACAAATGAGTCAGTATCCGTGTATAAAAGTTTCACTTTATCTTTATAAAAATTCACAAATTTATCATAAAACAATGTATACATCCATAGCTTACTAAGTTCTAAAACCGAGAAACCAACATGGATTGGTTTGTTCAGTAACAGCGTGTTTTTTCTAATTTTGAATAAGGCTAAGTTTTCATTCAGGCATAAAAAATTTTCAAGATTAGGGCTTCCCAAATATCTTTTGCATTCTTCGCAATTTCTGACTTATCAATTTACTTTTGGCAAAGGTGAGACAACAAAAGAAAATTGCAGTAGCAGTGGCCTCTTCTGGCATAGCCGCAACACTACTAAATGGAGGTCGGACGGCACATACCGCCTTCAAATTACCACTGGACTTGAACCATAACGAATCTCCAGTTTGCAACATTTCCAAGGGAACAGGCCCAGCAAAAGTATTGCAAGAGTGCAGCCTCATAGTTTGGGATGAGTGTACAATGTCTCACAAACGGGCCCTGCAATCTGTCAACATGTCACTTAAAGATCTGGGAGGAAATCAGCGGCTCATGGGAAAAGTGGTTGTTTTGTTGGCTGGAGATTTTCGTCAGACTCTGCCTGTAGTTCCACGTTCAACGCCAGCTGATGAATTTAATGCTTGCCTCAAATCATCAACACTCTGGCACGAAGTTAAAAAATTATCATTATCCACCAACATGCGAGTTCAACTGCAAAATGACTCAGCACTGCGATCATTTTCACATCAGTTGATCAAACTTGGCAATGGAAGAATTCCCGTAGACCCAAGCACCGGACTGATTACGTTCCCAAATGGATTTTGCCAGTTGTTAAATGCAGACAAAGTTTTCCCAAACATTGAACAAAATCACCGAAACCATGAGTGGCTTTGTGAGAGAGCGATTCTGGCACCGAAAAATGACAGTGTGAACAAAATCAACGAAAAAATCCTAAAAATTATTCCAGGAGACTCCAAATCTTATAAATCGGTTGACACTGTCAGAGACACAACGCAGACAGTTCTGTATCCTGCAGAATTTCTGAACTCTTTGAGGGTCAAGTTGTGTGGTGGCACACCCGGAATATCCAAAGTCGGAGCACCTATAATGCTTTTAAGAAATTTGGAGACACCGAGACTCTGCAATGGTACCAGACTCTGCGTGAAGAAATTGCACAATTACATCATCGAAGCAACAATTTTAACTGGATGTGCCAAAGGAGAAGACGTCTTCATTCCACGTATCCCAATTGTCACTGAAGAAATTTCATTCACTTTCAAGCGATTGCAGTTCCCGGTTCGTTTAGCTTTTGCCATGACAATCAACAAAGCGCAAGGCCATTCGTTAGCAGTGGCAGATATCAACCTACTTGAGCCCTGTTTTTCACACGGACAGCTTTACGTCGCCTGTTCGCGTGTTGGTAATCCCAAAAATTTGTACATCTTCACACCAGATGGACAAACAAAAAATATTGTGTATCCACAAGCGATTGCTTGAAGTCTTTAATTAAAATATTTAAAAATAAAAGTAATTTTTTCTTACTTGATGCAGAAATTTTTGATTAAAAGAAATAATTAATAAGCTATACATATATATAAATTTTTTACGGGGCGGGCAACGTCGCCGGGTATCAGCTAGTCTATATATATAAAATTGATTTTCTGTGTGTGTGTATGTTCTCTATACAAATCTACAATTTTAGATCGATCGTCGCCAAATTTTGCATATATACCAAATGGGACCCGACTTGAACGATAGGCTACTTTAAAATTTCGTCAGCCCAGGGCAAATGCCCCAAATGGGCAAAAAACTGTCCAGCAACAATGGTTTTTGGGCCTCAACAATCACTTTCCGAAAGTTTACTTTGGTTACCGTGGTTCCCTAGCAATGCGTTTCAGACGTGTATATGCCTTTACAACGGTTTGTCACTTTAATCCTGTTAGTATATGTATAATAGTTTATGCCTTTATAATGGTTTGCCACATTTTCAATATACTCTCTCAGTAATGAGGCTTTTTGAATAGACATCATCATCGCTTTGAGAGTCAAGAAAAGGGTGATCCTCATAGAAATCAGTGCTAAAATTGTCGATTTTACTGTAGAAATGCGGAAATTGGTGGGATTTTCCGCCCCATCAATAATTTTAAAAATTGTATTGAATTCTCGATTTTTGAAATATTCAGTTCGCTTAGAGATATACGAAGCCCAGGAGATTAAGGGGTGTAATGTGATAGGCCTCCTCGTGGTGCACTCTGGGTAACGCCAAATCTATCACACGTCATTGTCATCGCTTTTTGTGCTCATATACTTCACCTTCAATAGCCCAAATTACACGTTTATTTCTACACATCTTGCAGTACATGTCTTGCGTCTCGTTTTGTCCTGTACATGTTTGTTTTCTGTGTCCAACCCCTCATTGTGGGCCCCGCTCCGGCGGGGAGGGATCCTCCCGGATGGGGCATTGCTTCTAGCGTATGCTCCATCCGGGACGCTGTCTACCTGCGTGTTTGCCGTGCGTGGAGACCCGTAAGGCTGGAGATGGGGATCCTGGTTAGCCTGATGCGCTAGCTTTGGCCTCGGATTCAGCCGAAACGGGAGGCTTGGATTAGCCCCGTCCAGGTCAATCGGCTGTGGTCGCCTCGGTGGCTGAAGGGGTTACACTACTGGGCAGGTAGAGGGGCCGGGCCTGCCGGACGTCGTTGAGGTTTGTTGGTGCTGCTTCACGACGATCTTGGATCTTGAACGCGTCTGCTCGCCTGCTTTGGTGGTGTATAGCTCCCACCTAACCTGACGTTGCTACTAACCTGCACCGGTTACGTGTGCGCGTCCCCTCGTAGGGGGGCATGGTGGGTGGGAGTGGAACAATACCCATTCAAATATGGGAAAAACAAAAAATGCACCAAAACGTCAAAGAACTACTCTAAGTGAAACAATTGTCACAGAAACCGCTTCTTCAAATCTGTCATCTGTCTCATTCTTCTTCTTGCATAGCTCTAATACCAATAAACAGCTGTCAAAAGTATCACCATTCTTGATTGATAAAGCTCTCTATGGCGCAGTTGGAACTCTGAAATCAGTGAAGGCTCTTCGTTCAGGAGACCTTCTCGTCGAAACTAACACTCCCAAACAAGCCGAACTCATTCAAAAGCTCACATCTCTCGGGGACATTCCCATAACAATCAAAATCCACCCCACGCTAAATTATTCACGTGGTGTCATCTCAGACCCTAACTTAGTTCATCTTCATCCATGTTAATTAACTCAGGAGCTAGCGTCTCAAGGCGTAACATCTGCCAAACATATCATGAGCCGCAAAGATGGCAATCTAGCTCCATCACGTAATATAATCCTGACATTTTCATCCCCAACATTGCCGAAAGATGTCAAAATCGGTTACTATAACTTCAATATCCGGCCATACATACCTAACCCTGTAAGATGTTTCAACTGCCAAAAATTCGGTCACTCACGAATGGCGTGCCGTGGTCAACCCACCTGCGCAAAGTGGACCACATTTCGGACAACTGCACTAATTCACCATTCAAGTGCGTCAATTGCGGTGGCGACCACCCCGCATTTGACAGGAAATGTCCGCAATGGAATGAAGAGAAAGAGATCCAGAAGATCAAGGTCCTTAATAACATCTCATATATTGAAGCACGCCGCCGTGTAACCCCTAACCAAACTCCAATAGCTAGTACATCATACTCTAATATGGTAACAAATCCACCAACAGCTAATAAGACTAACAATGTCACCAAAGCATCTGTGACAACTCAGACCGAACCCATAGCTGATACATCCACTCAAACATCATCTAACCAACCATGTAATAGTTGTGGCTGCTGTTGCTCTGCTGGAATACGGAAGGAGTCCACCACCTCCGAAGAAGCAGGAAAAGCAACAGCGAACACATTCAAAGTAACTACAGCTACTAAGCCAAAATTCAATAGTGGAAATAAATCTAAAATAAAACTATTCAAGACCGGATATTCAAGAAAAGCCATTCAGAGAGCAAAGAAGAACCCTACAGTACAAAACATGTCACTGCTTGATGACAAATCAATTGGTGACATGGATCTCGATAATCCGCCAGAATCCGGTGGTACTCGCCGGAAATTGGACCTTGAACCGTCTACATCCATTTAAAATTTATGGCCAACATTATTCAATTGAACATTCGTGGTCTTAGATCCAATTACGAAGATCTAAAGGATTTAATCAATCGCTATCATCCTGTTTGCGTGGCACTCCAGGAAACTTTCACGAAGCCCTCGGAGACATGGAACATTAGGCGACATTCTCTGTTTCGTATTGACTACGATGACGGGAGTAGAGCCTGCCGCGGTGTTGCTCTGCTGGTTCCACATCATGTGTCGTCGCGCGTTCTAACGCTGCGCACGAACCTGCAAGCCATCGCGGTGGAAATCTCTACAGGCCTAAGAGTTACCATCTGTTCCATTTATTTGCCACCAAATGACACATTCTTACAGAGAGATCTAGAAGATCTCATTGATCAATTACCTCCACCATTTTTTCTTCTTGGAGACTTCAATGCTCATAACATGATATGGGGTTCTAACAGCAACACCCCTCGTGGGGAAATGGTAGAACGGCTGTTAGAAGACATGGACCTTGCCATCATGAATGATGGCAGTTTCACTCATTTTCATGCCCCAAACAATAGTTTCACTGCAATAGATTTATCGTTATGCTCACCTTCACTCTTGCCCAACTGGTCCTGGTCGGTTGATCCGGACCTCCACGGGAGCAATCATTTTCTTCTAGTGGTTAAGTGCCTTGATCGAAGCCATAGCATACCTGAGGGTCCTCCTCGGTGGAAGCTTGTGGCCGCCCGATGGGCAGACTTCACGGTCAAGGCAGAAATCACGGAGGATATGGTTTCGCAACCCGACGTCGACCATTGTGTCGACCTTCTGACCAGTTGTATCATCTCTGCAGCAAATGAATCAATACCGAAAGTCTCCTCGAAACTTCCTAAATTTCCTAAACCTTGGTGGAACCACGAATGTAATCTTACGATTAAAGCACAAAAGAAAGCATGGAGTAGGTTCCGGCGGTATCCTACCCATGACAACAAGTTGGCATTTTTAAAAGCAAAGGCGATAGCGAGAAGAAGCAGGCTCAACGCGAGTCCTGGCAAAAGTTTACCACGGGAATCAATTCATCTACTTCATCTAAAGTCATTTGGGACCGGATCCGAAAAATCAATGGTCATTATCAGTCTCATCCGATCACTATTTTAAACACCAATGGCACTATCATCAGCGATGTGAGGGATATTGCGGATACCATCGCCGCCCATTTCGCCACTGTCTCCAGTGATGCGAACTATCCGCCATCGTTTCATCCCATTAAATCATCAGCCGAACGTACATCGTACACCTTCCGGCCTTTTACACCGGAGGGGTACAATTCATTGTTCACCCTTCATGAACTGACGACGGCCTTGCAGCGAAGTCCTGACTCAGCTGTAGGGCCCGATGCCATTCATTATTCCATGATTCGGCATCTCTCACCAGAATCACTGTCACATTTACTCATATTATTTAATCGGATCTGGGTCAGTCATTCATTTCCTGACACCTGGCGAGCAGCCATTGTTCTTGCATTCCCGAAGAAAAATCCTCAACAACCGAACAGTTACAGACCTATTGCTTTGACCAGTTGTTTATGTAAGCTCATGGAACGCATGGTCAACTATCGCCTTATGCACTACCTTGAGGTTAACAATATTTTATCTAAACATCAAAGCGGCTTTAGACGGTTCAGGTCCACAACATGCAATATGTTACGCCTTGAGACATCAATAAGACACGCATTTGTGAAGAGGGAGCATATGCTAGCCATATTTCTCGACATAGAAAAGGCCTACGACCGTACTTGGAGGCACGGAATTCTTTCCGACCTCTATAATTGCGGCTTGCGGGGCAACTTGCCTATTTTCATTAAGAACTTTCTCGCACAAAAGTGCGAGTACGGTAGGTAGGTTAAAAGTGTAACACTTTTTATTTTAAGACTCAACGGGGTGTTGAACCAACTCCCGTTGTCAGTCACTGGCGCACTATACGTGGATGATCTGTTGATATCATATCAATCAGTGAATATGAGGTCAGCCGAGAGACAATTACAAACCGCACTCAACAAGATCAGCAAGTGGGCTCATGATAACGGTTTCTCTTTCTCCGCTGACAAAACCGTCGCTGTGCATTTTTGCCGGCGTCGTGAGCTTCATGATGACCCACAATTATTTTTAAATAATAGTCAAATACCTATTGTAGAGAATACAAAATTCCTCGGCATTACATTTGACAAGAAACTTACATTTAAACCTCATATTTCACAGTTGAGAGCTCGTTGCATGAAGACGATGAACCTCTTGAAGGTCATCTCTTCTACATCATGGGGAGCAGACCGTAAGTCGCTCCTCCACTTATATAAAGCTCTAATACGATCAAAGCTCGACTACGGTTCCATTGTATACGGGTCAGCACCTCGGAGTTATCTGAGTGTGCTCGACCCAATTCATCATCTCGCTCTCCGCATTTGCTCTGGAGCTTTCCGAACTTCTCCCATGGAAAGCCTCTATGTCGAATGCAACGAGCCATCACTGACATCAAGACGCCAACAACTTTCTTTGAAATATTATATCAAGATGAAGTCTTTACCATGTCATCCACTTCATAATGTCATTTTCAATCCGTCATTTCATATACGTTTTGCTGCTCGACCTTCATGTGTTCCATCGTACGGTCTTCGTATGAGGGCACTTGTAGAAGAAAAACAAATAGACATCAGTCGTGTGGCCCCAGTTGCTTTGCAACTGGCACCATGGGAGTAGTCTCTGCCAGATGTCTCTCTTTCATTATCGTTATACTCTAGAGCAACCACAGCAGATGTTATATATCGACAGATATTCATTAGGCACAGGGGTATGTATAACAGGTACTTCCCCATATATACCGACGGCTCCAAGAGCCCTGGGCATGTCGGTTGTGCCTACATCTGCTGTGAGGAGACATCTTTCAAACTTCCTGACACATTCTCTATTTATTCGGCAGAACTGTACGCAATCCTTCAGGCTCTACGTCATATACGACGCAAACGCCACCGACGATGCATCTATAGCGACTCTCTCAGCGCATTGCAAGCACTGTGTTCCTTCACTTTTCACACTCATCCATTCATTCATGCCATTTTTCATGAACTACATTACCTCACTCATCATGGTACTGTAGTAAAATTTTACTGGGTACCAGGTCATGTAGGAATACCGGGCAACGAAAAAGCATACACCGCAGCTCGAACAACAACCAACATTGATAATAGCCTTTTGGTACCTGCCAGTGACCACTTCTCAATCCTCCGGGAAGTGATGCATCGCCGCTGGCAGGAGCACTGGAATAATCAAGTAAATAATAAACTGCATGCCATCAAGCCCACACTTGGCCATTGGCGTTCGAGCTGTAGAACTAACCGAAAGGAGGAAGTTCTGCTTGCCCGGTTACGCATAGGACACCGTCGCCTCACACAATCATATTTGTTATTACGAGAGAGTCGGCCACAGTGCCCTCATTGTCAAAGTCCATTTACCATTGCCCATGCTTTTACTTGTTCACATCATCGTCATCATTTTACGACCGCTTTTGGTCAGAGTCATCTTTCACATCATGACATTTTAAATGACAATAGCGATGCATCTCGCTTTTTTAAATTCATCAAAGCCATTGGTTTTTATAACAAATTATAGTTTTACAATTCATGTCATTGTTTTACGTTTGTTTTCCTTTTTATATGTTTTAGTTTTTTGACACGACAAAAGGACATTTTTCTTATTTTTGTGTCATGTTCTGGCACAGTTTGGCCAAATTGGTCCTTGCGCCAAAAAATTCAAAATCCAATCCAATCCAGGAGATTAAATATGAAGTAATTAGCCAAACCTATACTTTTGAGTTGGATATTCGAGCAATATCATTGATTTCTTCTCAAGTATGAAAATTAATGTCTCCATATTGTCTCTTTTGATATTTATTTGCATAAATTCATGGGGGTTAGGATATTTTAAAATTAGTTATGAGCCCGTGAAAAGTGCATCGAAAAAATTCCACAGCTTTAACTAAGGATTTTTGGAAGCTGGAACAGACAGATGGATAACTTGAAGTTCGGGGGGGGGGGGGAATCGAAATACCTAGCGCCCCTTAAAAAAAGAAAAAAATATATTCATTTCTACGTTTCTGTGTAAATCTATATTTGTTTATTTCGCGCAGGTCGCCATATTGGTTAACTTGGACACGGTTTGTATGTCCCTCAAGAAAAAGAGAGGGAGATATCACGTGATCCAAAAAAGCCTCATTGAAGAAAACCCGGGCATTATGGCTAGTCTTATATATAAACTAGCTATAATACCCGGCGCTGCCCGGGTTTTCTTCAATGAGGCTTTTTTGGATCACGTGATATCTCCCTCTCTTTTTCTTGAGGGACATACAAACCGTGTCCAAGTTAACCAATATGGCGACCTGCGCGATTTATGAAATAAACAAATATAGATTTACACAGAAACGTAGAAATGAATATTTTTTTTTCTTTTTTTAAGGGGCGCTAGGTATTTCGATTCCCCCCCCCCCCGAACTTCAAGTTATCCATCTGTCTGTTCCAGCTTAGTATAGGTTTGGCTAATTACTTCAATTTTTGAACACCACACAAAAAAAACACAATTCTTCATCAATTATAATGGAATAATATAACACAAAAAATGACAAGAAAAATTAAAGCATTCATACATGAAATATTCAACAAATTGCAGGTCATTCGGGAGTACTACGACTCAGCACATCAGCATTCCTATTTTTGCGACCAGGTCTGTGCTGTATCTGAAAGTCATATTGTTGGAGTGACAATGCCCAACGCATCAGACGCTAGTTTGTGCTACAATTCTTCTGTAACCACACGAGAGGATTATGATCAGTGACAATCAAGAATTTTTGACCATCTAGATAATAGTGTAAACGTTTAACAGCAAAAACAATGCTCAGACATTCCTTCTCAGTAGTGGTGTAGTTCTTTTCTGCCTGAGAAAAAGTATAGGATGTTCTTCTCCTGCACTATCCTCTTGAGCTACAATGACACCCATTCCCATATTTGACGCATCAGTCTGCACAATAAATTGCTTAGAGAAAGCTGGTGCATATAGCACTGGTTGACTAATTAACTTGTTGAAACTCGCATTACACTCAGGAGTCCAGATGATTTCTCCTTTCTTTTCTTTCCCTTTTAAAGCTTCTGATAACGGTGCAGCCAATACCGAAAACATAGGAATGTAATGACTATAATACCCTACCAATCCTAAAAAAGCTTTGATTTCAGTTTTGGTTTCTGGAGTAGGAAACTTTTCAATGGCCTCTATTTTCCCTTCACATGGTTTCCTATACCCCTGCCCAACTACTATATGCCCCAAATATTTGACATGATCTTGGGCGAAACGACATTTTAATGGTTTTAGTGTTAATTTAGCTCCCTTGAAGCGTTCTAACACTAATTCGACATGTTTCAGGTGTGTCTCCCATGACTCAGAAAATATAGCTATATCATCGAGGTATGGTACAGCAAATTTTTTGTACTCCCTTAGTATTTCTGCCATAAGTTTACTAAAGAAATATGGAGCATTTTTTAGACCAAATGGCATGCGTAGTGGCCTGTACGTTCCGAAACTGGTAACAAAAGCGGCAAATCTTTGAGCTGTGGGACTCAATGGAATCTGCCATTATCCTTTGGATAAATCTAACAAGGTAATAAATTTTGCTGATGAAACTAATTCAAGCCTTTCTTCGATATTTGGCAATGGAAAAAATTCGGTGCGTATCACCTCATTTAACCGGCGATAATCAATACAAGGTCTGGGATCATTATGTGGTGCTTCAACTAAGATCATTGGTGAGGTATAATCTGATTCCCCTACTTCAATTATTTTCAAATCTACCATTCGTTAATTTCAGTTTTTAATTTACCATTCTGTCGTTGAGAAATCTTATACGGCCTAGCTATGACGGGCTTATCATTTATCAACGTGATATCATGTTCAACCAGATGGGTCATCCTGGCTCGTTTGAGATATTTTCTGAGTATTTATTCAACAATTTATGCAATTGTTCAGTTCTTTGCGGATCTATACGTTCAAGCAAGTTGCTTTTCTGGACAATGTCTGGATTGGTATCCAAATGGGGAAAATCTATATCATTGTCCGTGTACCCATCATTTCCTACGCAATCCAAGAAATTAATGCTCTCGGGTCTTTTGTAATACGGTTTTAGCATACATGATATATTTGTTCTTTTCTATCCGGAAGCTTAACAATGTAATTCGTCTCGGACAGTCTATTTTGAATTACACCGGGACCAGTCCACTGAACTGCTAACTTATTCGGTTTGGAAATTGCAAAAATGAGTACTTCGTCACCTTGCTTAAATTTCCTTTTTACAGAATTTTTATCATAATTTTTTTACTAGAAAAAAATGGTAATTAACGTAATTCTTCCATTTTGCTAACTGCCAAGTCCTGACACCTTTTCATCCTATTTATGAGTTTAAGAACATATTCTGTAGCAGGACTTTCCTCATCCCCTGACTGTGTCCACTGTTCATACACTAATGTTTCTGGAGTTCTTAGATTCTTCCCGTGCACTAGTTCTGAAGGAGTGAAAACTGTACGTAACGCTAACAATGCTAGCGGAAGGTGTTTTTCCCAATCGGGCCCAGACTCTTCACACAGACACCGCAATAAACGTTAAATGGTTCTGTGAAACCGTTCCACAGGGTTGGACTGTGGGTGATACACGGAGCTGTGACTCACCTTAACCCCAAATCTCTGAAAGAATTCCGAAGTGAGAGCACTCGTAAACGACGTCCCTTGACATCACACTGTACTTCTTTCGGAAAACCTATCCTGCTAAATATCTCGAGTAGTGCATTGACCACTCTCACTGATTTAATATCAACGACCGGTATAGCTTCTGGGTATTTAGAAGATAGACACATGGCTGTAATGATGTACCGTTTCCCAGTTGGAGTCTCTGGAAGAGGTCCACAAGCATCTATGTTAATTTTTGAAAATACTTCCTGAATAATGGGAACCAATTAGAGAGGCGCCTTCTTCTTTTCGTTAGGTTTTCCCGCTCTTTGGCCACAAGTACGCACATATTCCTCCATATCTTTATAACATCCAGGCCAAAAGAAATATCTCATCTTTTGATTTTGTAACTCCTACATGAGCTGAAGTGCTTTCATGGCAAAGTGCCTTAACACTATTTCTGAGTTCTATCGGTACTAGTAGTAGTTTTATGTTTCCGAGGTGGTCCTCATGCATCTTAAACAACATTGTTTTCAAAAACCTTATGTTTTCTTCGCAGTAGGATTTACAGGCTTTTGGGCCAATGCAATTAATTCCCTTAAGGATTGACAGTCCTGCTGCATTTTAGATAGTTTCTTAGAACTAACCTTCAACAAAGACAGTTCCTTAGCCCCTTCACTGATTTCTGGCAATTGAAGATTATCACTTTCGTCAACAATATCTGATAACAGACAATCATCACCTGCCTCTTCATTTTCTTGCGCGCCTAAACAACTCTCCCCGAGAACTTCAACATTTTTCCTCTTCTGGGATAATCCCCTTATTAAACTTTGCTTTCGTTTGAGCCCTTGTTTCTACGGCATTCAACGCCTCTGGGGACAAAAGACAAGGCTTCTCACACCCTTCCAATAATTCCGCCAAGTTTGGGCTTGATAGCATGTAATTTATTATTAACTTGATTATTCCAGTGCTCCTGCCAGCGACGATGCATCACTTATCCGATCCACGCACTACATTGTGAAAATCAAGACCTCATCTACCAACGATTTTCAAAATTCGCGAGAGAGAATCAGTTACGACAAAACAAAATTGCAGTTGGAAGTTTCAAAGGACGCCCTGGGAAAACAACCAGCGCCATCTGGCTGTTCTTTCTGATAAAAAATACATTTTAGAACGACAACCCGACAAACCAGTCGCGGCCCAGGCTCTGTCCCTCAAGCCTTTTACCCTTGCGGGTTGGGTCGCGCTGGGGAGTAGAACGACAACCCAGCACACAGCGCGCCGGCGACTTATCACGCCAAGTTGGCGTGTCCGTTATACCAAAGCTGTTCCGGAACAATTAGCTAATGAAAAAACCATCGTCGATACTTTCAGAAATTAAAATGCCGTTTGTGAAATCATTTTTTATTTGATAGAAAAAATAATTATCCTATATAAGCGTGTCACAACACATCAATGAAGAGTAAGTAACATTGAAAATTTCGATAAACGTTGTAATATTTTTCTGCAATATTCACTTCCTCAGCTGCGAAATTCATTTATGAAAAAAAAAAAATACACAATAATACGAAAACAACGTGTAATTTTAATATGCTATACATTAACCATGGCTATCGAAAACTCGAGTTTTCTTTTTTTTCCAATTTATACGGAAAAAACAAACTTTAAATAAAATTTTTGAAGCCAATGGAAATAATAAAGAGCAAACTCCTATTAACCCGGTTTTCACAATTTGGGAATAACCCCAAATAATAACAAAAATGATGCGGAAAAGTTTAGAATTCTTTTACTCACTTTTCTTGCCGAAATTTCTGTCCACGCGAACGCTCGCCGCTGACAGGATCATTGGGACACTCAAGTAAATAATACATGGCATCAAGCCCAAACTTGGCCATTGGCATTCAAGCTGCAGGACCAATCGAAAGGAGGAAGTTCTGCTTGCCCGGTTACGCATAGGACACAGTCGTAATTGTTATTACGAGAGAGTCAACCAGAGTGCCCTCATTGTCAAAGTCCATTGCTCATGCTTTTACTTGTTCACATTATCGTCATCATTTTACGACCGCTTTTGGTCATAGTCATCTTAAATGACAATAGCGATGCATCTCGCATTTGGCCATTGGTTTTTATAACAAATTATAGTTCTACACAATTGATGTCATTGTTTTACGTTTCATGCTGCTTTTTATCATGCGCTTTTTTAATTTGACCAAATTGGTCCTTGCGCCAATAAACTTAAAATCCAATCCACGCGAACGCATGGTATACGTCGATGCCACTTGTTTTAGTCATTTTTACGGATTCCTCACTTGAAGTTATAGAGCTATCGGATTCTCCATTAATTACTAATTGTTGTTGCTCCAACATGTCTTCCATCAGGCCATCTACAATCCAAAATTCCTTTTTTTCAATAACGTGCTTTATGCATTGTTGCCATAGAAAAGAGGAAATTTCTTCCAAGGCTTGACGAACAAGATTTTTCACATCTTTTAATCTGAAAGTGGTATTTTTATTAGCCACCATATACGAGGTGATTGCCGGGGATTTTCGTGCTACAGGTGCCATTCCAACGCTATTTAGTGTTTTTCAGTATGGAGATCGCATTCCAATACAAAAAACTTGGTGTTGCCATTTGATATTTTCGAAATTTTCTCACTGTAACCGTAAACAAGTGACACTTGTTTTCCATATCATTCTTGAGCGCATATGCCAAAATTTCATTCAGTTTCTGTGAATGGTATGATAGTTAGGGGCCCATGTGTCGGGATAGCTTTGTTATACACCCCGTATATCAATTCTATGGGGTTGAGCTCACAATAAGGAGGAAGACGGAGAATCTCGTGACCCACAGCTTTTGCTATATTATCGACACGATAATAAGGGAGACTTCACTTGCTGCACTATTCCTAATAGTTCCAGCTTAAACATGGCAGGCTGAAAAGCTTAGACGATAGCTAACCGGGAATCTTGGCTTTCCTCCATGACTGGGTGGGGACTTTCTCACACTTCACAGAATGGTAAGGGGCGTTGTCTATCACTAGCACACTGTTCGGCTTCAGTTTGGAATTAACGAAGTTTTGAACCACCGTTCAAACTGCTAACCATCTATTTCCTGTGGGTGGATGACGATGACGCGACTACCTTTTTCGGATGGCACTGCATGTCCAGTGGAAAGGTTCTTTGCGTCTGATGTGTCCTGCCATATTTTGCTGTGTGACCAGCATCAACCCACGTAATAATAAATATTTCTGTTGATACGAAACTGCTTAATCGACCGAAAATATTTTCTCCACAAAATGATGTCCTTTCTATGAGAGAGGACTTTTTTATACTAAAATCCAAATCTTCTAGCAACCTATACAATGTTGCGAATATTTCCTCATCAGCATTTACCCAATGTAGGAATTTCGTTCCGGCGGAAGTAGTTATGGATTTTTCTCCTGATGCATGATAGAGTGAAATCAATGATTTAATCGCTTTCGCTTACCGATTGTTGAAGGTATTTTTTCCCGGGGTAGACTGGTCTTCTTTATGGCATAAATTGTCCTCCGAGTTTCGATACTATACTCACTATGTCTGTTGTCGTCCATAACAGTTGAATATACGTGAAGAATGTTTTTCCTTGCAGTTGATTGTAGAGGGCTCTGAAAAAATTTCGAAATTTTTTCAACAGCTTTCCTTGTTGATGCTCATGGTTATTAGGGATGATTTTTATCGTAGCGTTGAGAAATGAAAAGAGCAGAGAACTTTTTTTAGCATGTCTATCTCTGGTGAAAAGGTAGCAAAATTCCTAGAAAAACACGTATTTCGTTAACTGTGGTAAAAAAAATCTTGTTTTGCATCTCCTGCATATCGCACAGTTTCTTATATAATTATTTCATACATATAATCGTAACCTTCATTAACCAACATGAGATCGGCATATCGGTTGGTTATAGGTAAAAAATTCATTAAACAAATACATAAGCAAGAAAGAGGCCCACAAAAGTTGCAGTGTATTTTTTTCCTTCAGTGACAGTTGTATCTTTCAACTGGTTATCATTCAGATACCTGTGAACGTGACTACTGCTCCAAGACTCCTTCGCATTACCCTGGTGAAAAATGCCAAGCGATCTTTCAAAGTACTGTACAATCTTTGTTTGCCATGCTTCTCAGCTAATCTAAGCATTGATGAAATGATCATGTAATGTGATAGGCCTCCTCGTGGTGCACTCTGGGTAACGCCAAATTATCACACGTCATTATCGCTTTTTGTGCTCATATTCTCTTCACCTTCAATAGCCCAAATTACATGTTCATTTCTACACATCTTGCAGTACATGTCTTGCGTCTCGTTTTGTCCTGTACATGTTTTTGTCTTTTGTGTCCAACCCCTCATTGTTACCCCGCTCAGGAGGTGAGGGGTCCTCCCGGATGAGGAGGACCCCTCACCTCCTGAGCGTATGCCCTATCTGGGATGCTGTCTACCTACGTATTGACCCGTAAGGCTGGAGATGGGGATCCTGGTTAGCGGCCTCGGATTCAGCCAAAACGGGAGGCCTGGACTAGCCCCGTCTGGGTCAATCGACTGGTAGCCTCTGTGGCTGAAGGGGTTACACTATTGGGCAGGTAGAGGGGCTGGGCCTGCCGGACTTCGTGAGGTTTCTTGGTGCTGCTGCTTCACGTCGCACTTGGATCTGGAACGCGTCTGCTCGCCTGTTTCGGTGGTGTATAGTTCCTACCTAACCTGGCGTTGCCACTAACCTTCATCAGTTACGTGTGGCGTCCCCTTGTAGGGCTGCATGGTCGGTAGGGGCCGAACAAATTATCTCCAAAAGGAAAAATACAAATGCACCAAAACGTATAGCTATGAGCGAAACAATTGTCACTGAACCTGCTCCTACTGTTTTATTTTTCTTCCTGCATTGTACTGACACTGATAAACCTCTGGCCAAAGCCTCACCATTCTTAATAGACAAAGCTCTCTATGGCGCAATAGGCACATTAAAATCAGTGAAGGCTTTTCGTTCAGGAGACCTTCTAATTGAAACTAACACACCGAAACAATCCGAACTTATTCAAAAGCTCACATCTCTTGGGAATATTCCCATAACAGAAAAAATTCATCCCACGTTGAATTATTCACGTGGTGTCATTTCAGATCCTAACTTGATTAACATGGATGAAGAACTACTAACAGAAGAGCTGGCATATCATGAGCCGCAAAGATGGCTCCATCACGTAAAATAATCCTGACATTCTCATCACCGAAAGATATTAAGATTATTATAGCCTCAAAATCCTGCCATACATTCCTAACCCTGTTCGATGCTTTAACTGCCAGAAATTCGGTCACTCACGAACGGCGTGCCGAAGTCAACCCACCTGCGCAAAGTGCCGTGAGAAGGACCACATTTCGGACAACTGCACTAATTCACCATTATAGTGCGTCGATTGCAGTGGCGACCACACCACATATCGAAATGGAATGAAGAAAAAGAGATCCAGAAGATCAAGGTCCTTAATAACATCTCATATTATCGAAGCATGCAGTCGTATAACCTCTAACCAAACTCCAATAGGTAATAGATCATATTCTAATATGGTAACAAATCCATCATCAGCTAATATGACTAACAATGTCACCAAAGCATCTGTAACAACTCAGACCGAACCAATAGCTGACACATCAACTCAAACATCATCATCTAACCAACCGTGCAATAGTTGTGGCTGCTGTTGCTCCGCTGGATTCCGGAGGGAGTCCACTACCTCCGAAGAAGAAGCGGGAAAAGCAACGGCTAACACATTCAAAATAACTACAGATACTAAACCAAAAATCAACTCTGCAAACAAATCGAAAAAGAAACCATTCAAGACCGGATATTCACGAAAAGCTGTACAGAGAGCGCTGAAATGTCCATCCATGAAGAATGTGTCACGTTGAACGCCTGTTAGACGACCTGAACCTCGCCATCATGAATGATGGCAGTTTCACTCATTTCCATGCCCCAAACAATAGTTTCACTGCAATAGATTTATCGTTATGCTCACCTTCACTCTTGCCCAACTGTGGTTCGGTTGATCGATCCGGACCTCCATGGGAGCAATCATTTTCCTCTAGTGGTTAATCGAAGCCATAGCATACCTGAGAGTCCTCCTCGGTGGAAGCGTGGCGGCCCGATGGGCAGACTTCACGGAGGATATGGCAACCCGACGTCGACCTTGTACAATACCCGAAGTCTTGGATTGGATTTCGAATTTATTGGCGCAAGGACCAATTTGGTCAAACTGCGCCAAAGCAAGACATAAAAATGAGAAAAATGTCCTTCTGTCATGTCAAAAAACTAAAACATATAAAATGGAACATGAAACGTAAAACAATGACATAAATTGTAAAAACTATAATTTGTCGTATAAACCAATGGCTTTGATGAATTTAAAAATGCGAGATGCATCGCTATTGTCATTTAAAATGTCATGAAGTGAAAGATGACTCTGACCAAAAGCGGTCGTAAAATGATGACAATGATGTGAACAAGTAAAAGCATGAGCAATGGTCAATGGACTTTGACAATGAGGGCACTGCGGTTGACTCTCTCGTAGTAAAAGATATGATTGTGTGAGGCGACTGTGTCCTATGCGTAACCGGGCAAGCAGAACTTCCTCCTTTCTGTTAGGTCTGCAGCTCGAACGCCAATGGCCAAGTATGGGCTTGATGGCATGAAGTTTATTATTTATCTGATGGTTCCAATCATCCTGCCAGCGGTGATGCATCACTTCCCGGAGGATTGAGAAGTGGTCACTGGCAGGTACCAAAAGGTTATTGTCAATGTTAGTTGTTGTTCGAGCTGCGTTGTCTGCTTTTTCGTTGCCCGGTATTCCTACATGACCTGGTACCCAGTAAAATTTTACTGTGGTACCGTGATGAATGAGGTGATGCATTTCATGAAAAATGGCATGAATGAGTGGATGAGTGTGAAACGTACAGGAACACAGTGCTTGTAATGCGCTGAGAGAGTCAGTATAAATGATGCATCGTCGGTGGCGTTTGCGTCGTATATGACGTAGAGCCTGAAGGATTGCGTACAGTTCTGCCGAATAAATAGTGAATGTGTCTGGAAGTTTGAAAGATGTCTCCTCACAGCAGATGTAGGCACAACCGACATGGCCAGGGCTCTTGGAGCCGTCGGTATATATGGGGAAGTACCTGTTGTACCTACCCCTGTGCCTAAAGAATATCTGTCGATATATGACATCAGCTGTGGTGGCTCTAAGGTATAATGATAATGAAAGAGAGACATCTGGCAGAGACTGCTCCCATGGTGCCAGTTGCCAAGCAACTGGGGCCACACGACTGATGTCTAATTCTAGTTCTTCCACAAGTGCCCTCATACGAAGACCGTAAGATGGAACACATGAAGGGCGAGCAGCAAATAGTCTATTAAATGAGGGATTAAAAATGACACGATGAAGTGGATGACCTGGTAAAGACTTCATTTTGATATAATATTTCAAAGAAAGTTGTTGGCGTCTTGATGTCAGTGATGGCTCGTTGCATTCGACATACAGGCTCTCCATTGGAGACGTCCGGAAAGCTCCAGAACAAATCCGCAGGGCGAGATGGTGGACTGGGTCAAGCACACTCAGATAGCTCCGAGGTGCCGACCCGTATACAATGGAGCCGTAGTCGAGCTTCGATCTTATTAAAGCTTTGTATAAGTGGAGGAGCGACTTACGGTCAGCTCCCCACGATGTAGAAGAGATGACCTTCAAGAGGTTCATCGTCTTCATGCAACGAGCTCTTAATTGCGCAATTTGAGGTTTGAAAGTGAGTTTCTTGTCAAATGTGATGCCGAGGAATTTAGTATTTTCTACAATAGGTATTAGATTGTTATTGAGAAACAATTGTTGGTTATCATGTAGGTCTCGACGCCGACAAAAGTGCATAGCAACAGTCTTGTCAGCGGAGAATGAAAAGCCGTTATTATGAGCCCATTCGCTGATCTTGTTGAGAGCGGTTTGTAATTGTCTCTCGGCTGACCTCATATTCACTGATTGGTAAGATATCAACAGATCATCCACGTAGAGTGCGCCAGTGACAGACAACGGGAGTTGGTTCAACACCCCGTTGAGTCTTAAAATAAAAAGTGTTACACTTAAAATGCTACCTTGAGGTACACCTTGTTCTTGAATTTGGGGAGCTGATAACCTGCTTCCGATCCGTACCTGAAAGATGCGGCGAGCAAGAAAGTTCTTAATGAAAATGGGCAAGTTGCCCCGCAAGCCGCTATTATAGAGGTCGGAAAGAATTCCGTGCCTCCAAGTACGGTCGTAGGCCTTTTCTATGTCGAAAAATATGGCTAGCATATGCTCCCTCTTCACAAATGCTTGTCTTATTGATGTCTCAAGGCGTAACAAATTGCATGTTGTGGACCTGAACCGTCTAAAGCCGCTTTGATGTTTTGATAAAATATTGTTAACCTCAAGGTAGTGCGTAAGGCGATAGTTGACCATGCGTTCCATGAGCTTACATAGACAACTGGTCAAAGCAATAGGTCGGTAACTATTAGGTTGCTGAGGATTTTTGCCAGGCTTCGGGAATGCAAGAACAATGGCTGCTCGCCAGGTGTCAGGAAATGAATGGCTGACCCAGATCCGATTGAATAATATGAGTAAATGTGACAGTGATTCTGGTGATAGATGCCGAATCATGGAATAATGAATAGCATCGGGCCCTACAGCTGAGTCAGGACTTCGCTGCAAGGCCGTCGTCAGTTCATGAAGGGTGAACAATGAGTTGTATCCCTCCGGTGTAAAAGGCCGGAAGGTGTACGATGTACGTTCGGCCGATGATTTAATGGGATGAAACGATGGGGATAGTTCGCATCGCTGGAAACAGCGGCGAAATGGGCGGCGATGGTATCCGCAATATCCCTCACATCGCTGATGATAGTGCCATTGGTGTCTAAAATAGTGATGGGATGAGACTGATAATGACCATTGATTTTTCGGATCCGGTCCCAGATGATTTTGGATGAAGTAGATGAATTGATTCCCGTGGTAAACTTTTGCCAGGACTCGCGTTGAGCCTGGCGCCTGGTTCTTCTCGCTATCGCCTTTGCTTTTAAAAATGCCAACTTGTTGTCATGGGTAGGATACCGCCGGAACCTACTCCATGCTTTCTTTTGTGATTTAATCGTAAGATTACATGCGTGGTTCCACCAAGGTTTAGGAAATTTAGGAAGTTTCGAGGAGACTTTAGGTATTGTTTCATTTGCTGCAGAGATGATACAACTGGTCACAAGGTCGACACAGTGGTCGACGTCGGGTTGCGAAACCATATCCTCCGTGATTTCTGCCTTGACCGTAAAGTCTGCCCATCGGGCGGCCACAAGCTTCCACCGAGGAGGACCCTTAGGTATGCTATGGCTTCGATCAAGGCACTTAACCACTAGAGGAAAATGATTGCTCCCGTGGAGGTCCGGATCAACCGACCAGGACCAGTTGGGCAAGAGTGAGGGTGAACATAAGGATAGATCTATTGCAGTGAAACTATTATTTGGGGCATGAAAATGAGTGAAACTGCCATCATTCATGATGGTAAGGTCCATGTCTTCTAACAGCCGTTCAACCATTTCGCCACGTGGGGTGTTGCTGTTAGAACCCCATATCATGTTATGTGCATTGAAGTCTCCAAGAAGAAAAAATGGTGGAGGTAATTGATCAATCAGATCTTCTAGATCTCTCTGTAAGATGGTGTCATTTGGTGGCAAATAAATGGAACAGATGGTAATTCTTAGGCCTGTAGAGATTTCCACTGCGATGGCTTGCAGGTTCGTGCGCAGCGTTAGAACGCGCGACGACACGTGATGTGGAACCAGCAGAGCAACACCGCGGCAGGCTCTACTCCCGTCATCGTAATCAATACGGAACAGGGAATGTCGCCTGATGTTCCATGTCTCCGAGGGCTTCGTAAAAGTTTCCTGGAGTGCCACGCAAACAGGATGATAGTGATTGATCAAATCCTTGAGATCTTCATAATTGGATCTAAGACCACGAATGTTCCATTGGATTATGTTGGCCATAAATTAGGTAGAAGTAGACGGTTCGAGGTCTTTAAATTTATTCCGGTCTAGTTTCCGGCGAGTACCACCAGATTCTGATACATTATCAAGATCCATGTCACCAATTGACTTGTCATCAATTAGTGACACATTCTTGAGGGTGGGACATTTTATTGCTCTCTGTATTGCTTTTCTTGAATATCCGGTCTTTTTAGATTTATTTCCAGAATTAATCTTGGGTTTAGTAACAGTAGGTTTTTTGAATGTGTGCACTGTTGCTTTTCCTGCCTCTTCTTCGGAGGTAGTGGACTCCCTCCGTAATCCAGCAGAGCAACAGCAGCCACAACTATTACACGGTTGGTTAGATGATGATGTTTGAGTTGATGTATCAGCTATTGGTTCAGTCTGAGTTGTTACGGATGCTTTGGTGACATTGTTAGTCATATTAGCTGATGATGGATTTGTTACCATATTAGAATATGATCTATTACCTATTGGAGTTTGGTTAGAGGTTATACGACGGCGTGCTTCGATATATGAGATGTTATTGAGGACCTTGATCTTCTGGATCTCTTTTTCTTCATTCCATTTCGGACACTTTCTGTCAAATGCGGGGTGGTCGCCACCGCAATTGACGCACTTGAATGGTGAATTAGTGCAGTTGTCCGAAATGTGGTCCTTCTCACCGCATTTTGCGCAGCGTTCGTGAGTGACCCTATTTTTGGCAGTTAAAGCATCGAACAGGGTTAGGAATGTATGGCCGGATTTTGAGGTTATAATAACCTATTTTGATATCTTTCGGCAATGTTGGTGATGAGAATGTGAGAATTATGTTTCGTGTGGGAGCTGGATTGCCATCTTTGCGGCTCATAATATGTTTGGCAGATGTTACGCCTTGAGACGCCAGCTCTTGTGTTAGTAGTTCTTCATCCATGTTAATTAGGTTATTATCTGAAATGACACCACGTGAATAATTCAACGTGGGATGGATTTTGACTGTTATTGGAATGTCTCCGAGAGATGTGAGCTTTTGAATGAGTTCGGCTTGTTTGGATGTGTTAGTCTCGATGAGAAGGTCTCCTGAACGAAGGGCCTTCACCAATTTTAAGGTACCAACTGTGCCATAGAGAGCTTTATCTATTACAAATGGTGATACTTTGGCCAGCGGTTTTTCAGCATCTGAAGAGTGCAGAAAGAAAAATGAGACAGTTGATGAATTTGAAGCAGTTACATTGACATGTGTTTGGTTTGAAGCAGTTCTTTGACGTTTTGGTGCATTTTGATTTTTTCCCATATTTGAATGGGTATGGTTGTTCCACTCCCACCCACCATGCAGCCCTACAAGGGGACGCGCACACGTAACCGGTGAAGGTTAGTAGCAACGTCAGGTTAGGTGGGAGCTATACACCACCAAAGCAGGCGAGCAGACGCGTTCAAGATCCAAGATCGTCGTGAAGCAGCACCAACAAACCTCAACGACGTCCGGCAGGCCCGGCCCCTCTACCTGCCGAGTAGTGTAACCCCTTCAGCCACCGAGGCGACCACAGCCGATTGACCTGGACGGGGCTAATCCAAGCCTCCCGTTTCGGCTGAATCCGAGGCCAAAGCTAGCGCATCAGGCTAACCAGGATCCCCATCTCCAGCCTTACGGGTCTCCACGCACGGCAAACACACGCAGGTAGACAGCGTCCCAGACAGAGCATACGCTAGAAGCAACGCCCCGTCTGGGAGGACCCCTCCCCGCCTAAGCGGGGTCCACAATGAGAGGTTGGACACAAGACATAAACATGTACAGGAGAAAACAAGACGCAAGACAAGTACTGTAAGATGTGTAGAAAAAAACATGTAATCTTGGCTATTGAAAGTGAAGGATATGAGCACAAATAAGCGATGACAATGACGTGTGATAGATTTAGCATTACCCAGGGTGCACCACGAGGAGGCCTATCACATTACACCCCTGATCCGGACGTCTCCAATTGAGAGCCTGTATGTCGAATGCAACGAGCCATCACTGACATCAAGATGAAGTCTTTTCCAGATCATCCACTTCATCGTGTCATTTTTAATCCCTCATTTCATGGACTTTTTGCTGCTCGCCCTTCATGTGTTCCCTAAGCCACCACAGCAGAGCAGGTGTCATATATCGACAGACATTCTTTAGGCACAGGGGTAGATACAACAGGTACTTTCCCATATATAACGACGGCTCCAAGGGCCCTGGGCATGTCGGTTGTGCTGAGGAGACATCTTTCAAACTTCCTAACAAATTCTCTATTTTTTCGGCAGAACTGTACGCAATCCTTCAGGCTCTACGTCAAACGCCACCGACGATGCATCGTTTATAGTGACTCTCTCAGCGCATTGCAAGCACTGTGTTCCTTCAGTTTTCACACTCATCCATTCATACCATTTTTCATGAACTGCATCACCTCATTCATCACGGTACCACAGTAATACCGGGCAACGATAAAGCAGACACCGCAGCTCGAACAACAATAACATTGATAATTTTGGTTCCTGCCAGTGGTATCCTCCGGGAAGAATCGACGCTGGCAGGATCATTGGGACACTCAAGTAAATAAGAAATTACACGGCATTAATCCCACACGACATTCGAGCTGCAGGAGTAATCGAAAGGAGGAAGTTCTGCTTGCCCGGTTACGCATAGGACACCACACAGTCGCATCACACAATCATATCTGTTACTACGAGAGAGTCAACCGCAGTGCCCTCATTGTCAAAGTCCATTGACCATCGCTCATGCTTTTACTTGTTCACATCATTTTACGACCGCTTTTGGTCATAGTCATTCCTTTCACTTCATGATATTTTAAATGATACATGGCAAGTGACGCACTTGCACATAGGTCAGGGTCGTGGGAATACTTGACAGTGAACTCTCATTGTAATGCCTATTTCACAGAGTAAGAGTCGCAGATCGGTACAGAATTGTTAACTTGTTCATATATCCTGTGTAATTTCTTGGAAATATTTGGTGACTATATGACCGGGAAAAAAACGACTAGTACAGTAAGTTGTTGCTGGCAAAACATTGCCACATTTTTTTCGATAAATTAGACTTTCTATAGTATGATAAATATCTTTTTTTCTCTTTGGAATTTTCTTTGTTCAATGACCAGCAGTTTGGAGATGATGTTAGAGAAGGCAATTATATGCACATTATTTTTGATATGAAACGTTCTCGAATAGATCTGAAAGGAAAAATTAACAATTTTTTCTCAAAAAAATATATCGGCATTGATCAAGCAGTGGATTGCATCTCGTGCAAGTTCACGTTTTTTTAACAAGTGAAACCTCGCTACGACAAATTCCTCTGCAACATAGTTTATTTTTCCAAGTCTCGTTTTGAAATGTCTTTACTTCAATGTTAAGCTGTGACCTATCGATACACTGATAATCTCGCAGAGCATCGCTATATCAAGAGGTGAATTTTCTATTTTTTATGATTAACATTGTATTAGTGATCTTGTTTCTCAGACAGACAATATTTTCTTTTGAACTACAGTGGATCTCGCTTATAACGTTTCTACTTGGTGCGACTTATTTTCCTTATAATTGATATTTCCCACTTACGTTTTTTCATGACGATTTTTGGAAAAACATAAGCGGGATCCACTGTATATCCAAATTGGTAGTAGGATGTCTATACCAGTGGTACCCAAAAGTGCACCATGGTGCTTAGGGCAAGACTAACTTGGATTTTTGTCACCAATGGCATATATTCCGCCCCCCCCCCAACTTTGAAATTTGATAATTTTATGTTTTTTGACAGCCGGGCAGTTGCCCCCCCCCCCCATCTTAGGGTCATTTAAGTCGATTCACTAATTCAAATAGGTATTCTTTATATTGTATACGTATGGTTTGCGGCAAAATTTTAATCAAAAAGTACAAAAAACTTCAATTATCCAGAAAGGGGGGAAGCAATTTATCTGGGAGACGGATTTACCGCGGTATAAAAATTGCAAAACTTCACGGGAGATAAAAAACCAGAGAAAGAAAGGTTTAAGAAGATTATAACAATACCGAGAAAGGAGGTATTATTGAAGTTATGAAAGTGAGGCGTTTCATTTTTTTGCTGAAATAGTTTCAGCTTTTTGGTCCGTAAGTGAGCAGAGCTACTTCTGATCACTGTTAACAAAACATTGATTTTTTTAAAGAGCGATGTGAAGCATGCAGGGTTCTTTAAAGAAAGAAAAAAAACTGAGTGGCAAGTGCATTTTTAATAACTTCTGGCTTAAAAATCTCTGCAATGAATATTGGTCACTGAGTGTACCGGAAAATAATTCAGTAAAATCATTAATATCGCTTTAATGGGAGAATCGGCACTGAAATCCCCCATGAAAAGTAAAAAGCATTGTGATTTGATGAAAATTAGGCAGTCATCTTCAAAATTATTGCTCAAGGAACTTCCTGCCGTGAATAATACCATAAAGCGTGAAGGTGAAACTGGCGAAAACAAAATTATGTTTCAAATGGCAATGATATTGGAGGCCATTTATTGAAAAATGAAGTTGTAAATGCGGAAATTGTATGAAACACTGTATAAAAAGCCATCGTTCATCATCATTCATACAAATTGAATGAAAATATCGGGGGTATTTTTAAGAAGATGTTTGCAAAAATGTTTTCAGGTGGAGAAAAAAAAAATCCATACTATTAAAAATTTTTGTAATCATTCCAAAGATTTACTGTTGGAGGAGTTTGTGAAGCAAGATTTGTATGCATTGTTTGATGAAACATTCAATCAGTCAAAGAAAAAAAAAACAACTTGATTTGCATATCAGGTTTTGGTGTAAGGATGAGGTGAGGAGTTTATGACACCTGTTTTTTTTATCATTGTAGATCTAAGGATGTTTTAGAAGCTTACTTCCTTCCTTCCTTCCTTGGAGGAATATGCCTTTGCAGTTGAGAAAAAGCTGGTCATTTGAGGTGATGCGGAAATACCTGAAAGACAAAATGCTGCCTGTTTTGCCAATGCAGACATTTTTGTGAGGCCTGCATTTTCTTGATGCCCGGGTGGGCCCCATGTGCGTAAACTTTTCTTCGAAAAACTTCTCCAGGAATATGCAGGCAGATACCAACACCTATGCTCTAACATAATCAAAAAAAAAAAAATTCTTGCAACTAAACACGACTATCACATTTCCATATCTTTTAGCCACAGTTAAATTCCATAAGCAACCAATAAAATCCAGATTTGTGACATGTGGGACAGGGAACTAAAACGCCACAGGAATAATGTTTTTTAAAGCGCTGAACAATATACTCTCTCTCATCGAAGAAGAAAACATCAACAACAACCAGGTTCTTAACAACAATAAAATTTCTCACATTTGCACATATTACGAAATTCTCTTCACCAGCATACCCCACAAAATACGTTCACTGACATATGTTTTCATCTCTTTTGAGAGAGAGAGAAGGTTCCCTCAAATTTAATTTCACACACTGGAGAAACCTTCCTTTACAATGGCATACATTATCCACAAGCAGATTAAAGGAATACCAATGGGGACCTGCTACTCGAGCGCCCTAGCCAACCTTTTTCTCCTCTTCTATGAACAAAAATCCAAACTGCAATACAAATTCGTTGGCTTCCGTTATACACTCATTGCCATAAAAATTTGCGCACAAAGAAATAATTGTGGGATCGAAACGAAAGTTGGCCTGAAGGTACATGTCGGGCAGATATGCAAATGATTAGAAATGCAGCGTGATTGCGCAATGCCACTAAAGGGCGTTGAACTTCGTTCTCCTTGGACTATAAAACAGGTAAGCAGAGCTTGCTGAAGTGTATTTAATCGTTTGCAAAGGCAATGCTGAGGTAGACATGCCTTTACGCCGCCGTCGAAGACCATATGAGCAGTTGTCAGAGTTCGATAGGGGAAGAATCATCGGGATGATGGAAGCTGGTTGGTCAGCGCGGCGAGTAGCTCGCCAACTAGGCCGTTCACTGTGAGGAGGTGTCATTTACACGGCGACTAGGTTCAGGACGCCCTCGACAGACCAGTCGTCGAGAAGCCGCCACATCATCCGAAACGCACGCGTAGAGCCAACTGTTTCATTGGCCGCTATCCAGACACAGGCAGCAGCTTCACTACGGGCCCCTGTGTCTCCCCGAATTATCCACCCACCCACCAACGCCTCCGTTTGGAGTGGTGTCGAGCACGACGGGATTGGACTGCAACGGAATGGAACCAGGTCGTCTTCAGCGACGAATCGAGATTCAACTTGAGCAGTGATGACAATCGTGTTCGTGTGTGGAGGCCCCGTGGTGAACGCTTCAATCCTGCCTTCGCTCAGCGACACACCGCTCCCACAGCTGGTGTCATGGTATGGGTGCCATTGTTTACGATACACGGTCAACCCTAATATTGATCCATGGCACAAAGACAGCCCAGCGGTACGTCCATTACATCCTTCAGCCACATGTTGCCACTCATGGCAGGGCTCCCAGGAGCCATTTTTCAACAACCACACACAGCAAGGATGTCACAAGACTGCCTCCGCCACATTACCATACCTTCCCTGGCCTACTCTATCCCCAGATTTGTCACCAATCGAGCATATTTGGGATGGCAAGTTGGACACCCTAGAGGCGCATTTACAGCAACTGTGGAACGAGATGTCTCAGGACATCATACGGAACTTGTATGCTTCAATGCCCTATCGTATCGTACATTCGCGCCGCTAGAGGGGGTCCAACAGAATACTAAAACGTCTTTTCATCTTTACTTTTTTCTGCAATAAATGATCCTTTTTCTTGGATTTTCTAATCACTTACTTATATCAACGTAGTACTTACATGTGTAAAATTTCGTTTCATTTTGACTTCTTCTGGATGCGCAAATGTTTATGGCAATAAGTGTATTAATGATCTAATCATTTTCGACGAATGTAATTTTAACATCTACCCTGAAGAGCTTTCTCTGAAGGAAACCACATAATAATGATCCTGAGAAAGAATATATAAAAACAATAAATAGGGATTAGAAAGAAAAGACTTCAATTTTTCTATTAACTGTTTTAGCCACAGGCATTGAAACACCAAAATATTCAGAGAAACACCCATACCAAATTTGTAGACTCTGACACATTTGTAATAATAAACAGCAATTCAAAAAATACGGCACTCCATCACTCATATTTCTTTGCAAATTCAGCCATGTTGGTTCCATTTTCTTACTTTTAAACATTAATATTGTAGGCTACAAACTTCAATATTCCTTGTCTTCTTGACCTAAGAGGGACAGGGAATACTCTCTTGAAGAACTTACCAGAGAATATTCTAATAGAAAATAATAATTATAAATAACATGAGAATATTCTCGTGAACTTTTTACATCTCTCTATAGAGCCATATTGATAATTTTACGTGAGGTTAATTTGAATTAGAAGTGTCTCTCTGTGAGCATCTTTGTGTTATGTTTTCTTTGCTATACTTCCATGTGCACGTGGAATAAAAATAAAAAGATATTGTGAAATAACGAGGAGTAAAATGCAGATTATGACTTGAAAAGAAAATTCAAACCTTTGCGTTAAAAAATTAGATTGCAAAAAAATCGTTGAAATTTAGTTTTTGATTCATTTTACAATAAAAACACAATGGCTCCCCTTTGCCTTTTCATTTACAAAAGCTCTCCTGCTTTTCGCACAGCATATTCAGTGACATTGAACTCTTCAGATTTTTTTCCTTGTTCCCCTTTCCTAAAGCAGGGGCCAGACTTAAAATTTGCAGTTTTCCCCTTGTTGTGGTGGTTAAATTGAGTCTTATTTCTAATTAACTTTATCAAAATAATCATATTTGCTTTATGTTTAATATCTTCATTAAGTGTGCTTTGAGATTCATTTTCTGGTAATTCTTCAAAAACTTTACAAACCTTTGATTTTAAAGTGTTACAAGCAAATTCAACTTTTCTTTTGGCATTGCTTGACTTGTACTGTGCAGCTACCCTATGAAGTTTAATTGGTGACTCTTCTATGTTCTGTAGAGATGAATTTATTTCTTCAAGTGCTTCTTGTTTAATAATTGACATTTTTCCGAGTTACTTCTCTACATTACCATCACTGTTTATATTCACTGTCCCTACAGGCATGGCATATTTTTTGCACAACCATTTATTTCTTTTATACATGAAAAATACAAGTTTACTATCCTTAAACCTTTCGTTATTTTTTTATGGCATTTAAAAGGATTAAAGCATGCTTTCGGATATATTTTATACTTTGAGAAAAAAGTTCTATGATGCTTATAAACACACAGTAGATAAATGTTCAGAACTTGCTCAACTCCTCAAGATCAAAAGATTGATGTATTGTGCAACAGATTTTTAATTTTTGCATAACACTTTTTATGACAGTCAGTTTCTTTTCCAACACTATAAATTTCAAGCGTCTTTTCGGACATTTTACTTTGAATTCCAAAATGATGATATAAAATATTTTTTTTTTATATTCGAAAATGGCTGATGGAATTGCATATAAAAAAAAAGAAGCGCTAAAACAACTGCCCATCAGTATTCGGTACTTGTCGAATTCGTGAGCATGGATCAAAAGGTTTTACAATCCGAACATTGTAACAGTTATTTCCCAAATAAAAGAGTCACTGTGTGTTGGGAATAGTACGAGTTTACATATGTAATCCTTCTGGTCACCTCCAGATGACGTGCTTGTCCGTTCCATAGCTTTTTACGCTTGTCTACTTTTCCCTCTCCTTATATGTATCAGTACGTTCTGTTCGTTCGATGCAGACACGCTATATTTCGTAAAAATAAAATCGTCTTTTCTATGCCGCTTTGCTCTCCCATACAAAAGCTATTTCGGCCCCGTCATATTTTGGTGCACGATGGGAACGCATGATTGGTGTCATCAAACGTTGTTTATGGAAAACTTAGGTTGTGCATCTCTCGATGACGAACAACCGACGCCTACGTTGGCTGGAATTGAAGCCGCAGTCGAGAATTGACAGCTGATACCGAGTTAGATGACAGCTTCGAAGAACCTCTCACACCTACCAATTCCTTCTCACGAAAAGGTTCCCGCAACTATCGACCTCAGGAAATTGTGGTCACTGCAGGATTCACTGAATGACTTTTGGAGCCGATGGAAAAAAGAATACCTACCAGAGCTGAAGACATTCCACCAAGTGAAAAATGTCCGTTCCATGGCTCTTTTTGCTTGACTTCTTTTCCCTTCCCTCATATGTATCAGTTCGCTCGATGCCGACGCATGTCTCGCTTGTATATTAAGTACAAATAAAATCGCTTTTTCTACGCCACTTTGCTCTCCCGGCCCCGACAATGTGGGACAGATTCTAAATGCAGCGCCTCACGGCCCAAGAAAATCAGATCAGATTTTGAACATATTGGCCAAACTGCGCCAAAAAACAACATAAAAAAGGAAATTTGTCCTTACCATGACAGCCCAAGAAAAGAGAAGCATGAGTGGAGGAAGGCAAGTTTGTTTCTTATAAGATTTTTCATCCTTGATTTAAGCTGCGACTCCAATTTTAAAAAAGCGTCGAGAAAATGTATGTTGTGGTGTTTTGAGATCTGTCAAGCTGATAGTGTAATTGAATAAATGAATGTTTTAATTTCATTGCCTTTTAAATAACACATTTACAATTGGCAGGTTTGGACAGACTTCCGTTCGAAGGTGAAGCTGCGAAACACGGCTAAGGAGCGAAAGAGAACTGGAGGGGGTAGTTTTAAATGCCTCCTCTCTTACTGCAATTGAGGTTGCAGACATCATCTGCATATATGGGGATCCAGATGTTCCAGAGATTGGCGTAGGAACGGAGCAAGTTTCATGGAAACTATTCATTTCTCTGTACTGTGGATTTTGATTTTTTTGGCGCAAGGACCATCTAGGTCAAGCTGCGATAGAACAAATGTCCATATAAAATCAATACAAGCATTGTTCTTTTCATGTCAAAAGGTAAAAGTATGCATAAAACGTGAAGCAATGACATGAATTGTAAAAACTATAATTTGTCATAAAAACAAATGGCTTTAATGAATTTAAAAATGTGAGATGCATCGCAATTGTCAGACATAATGTCGCGATATTAACTCCCTACATCTGTTGTTAATCAGCGATGTCTGTTAACATGATGCTAATGAATAACAGGAAGCGTTACTTCTATAGGAATTGTACTGATTCGATGAAACATCAACCGATACCGTGGAAATACTTCCTGTACCCAGTCGCGGTGTACATAAGGACTAACTTAACATTCAAAGAGTTATTTCCTTGCGGATGTAGTTTATATGGAAATATACTGCAAATTGGCATCCTTTGAATTAGCGTTCTACAACACCAACACTTCATTTCCCTTTCGGCTTTCGATTGCAAACGATATCGGAGTCCCAGGCACAATCAGCGAAAAAACTTGCTTGGCAACGCTCCCGTACCTGTTGCCTTCTCGACGGTGAGGCAGCAGTGTTGAGCGGTGGTATTAAAGTTCATTTTAAATACACAATATCATCCCGTTTGTGTGGCACTCCAGGAGACATGGAACATCAAGCGACATTCCCTGTTCTGTATTGATTACGATGACGGGAGTAGAGCTTGCCGCGGTGTCACGCGTTTTAACGTTGAGCACGAACCTGCAAGCCATTGCGGTGAAAAGCTCTACAGGCCTAAGAATTACCAGATGACACCATCTTACAGAGAGATCTAGAAGATCTGATCAATTACCACCACCATTGTTTCTTCTTGGAGACTTCAATGCACATCTAATCATCCTCGTGGGGATATGGTCGAACAGCTGTTAAACAGTTTGGACCTCGCCATCATTCATGATGGCAGTTTCACTCATTTCCATGCCCCAACAATAGTTTCACTGCAATAGATCTATCCTCATGTTCACCTACACTCTTACCCAACTGGTGCTATGGCGTCGGTCAAGGCACTTAACCATTAGAGGAAAATGATTGCTCCCGTGGAGGTCTGGATCAACCGCCCAGGACCAGTTGGGCAAGAGTGTGGGTGAACATAAGGATAGATCTATTGCACTGAAACTATTGTTTGCGGCATGGAAGTAAGCGAAACTGCCATCATGCATGATGGCAAGGTCCATGTCGTCTAACAGCCGTTCTACCATTTCCCCACGAGGGGTGTTGCTGTTAGAACCCCATATCATGTTATGAGCATTGAAGTCTCCAAGAAGAAAAAATGGTGGTGGTAATTGATCAATCAGATCTTCTAGATCTCTCTGTAAGATGGTGTCATTTGGTCGCAAATAAATAGAACAGATGGTAATTCTTAGGCCTGTAGAGATTTCTACCGCGATGGCTTGCAGGTTCGTACGCAGCGTTAAAAGCGCGACGACACGTGATGTGGAACCAGCAGAGCAACACCGCGGCAAGCTCTACTCCCGTCATCGTAATCAATACGGAACAGGGAATGTCGCCTAATGTTCCATGTCTCCGAGGGCTTCGTGAAAGTTTCCTGGAGTGCCACGCAAACAGGATGATAGCGATTGATCAAATCCTTAAGATCTTCGTAATTGGATCTAATTGGATTGAATTATGTTGGCCATAAATTTCAAATGGATGTAGACGGTCTAATTTCCGGCGGATTATCGAGATCCATGTCATCAAGCAGTGACATGTTTTGTACTGTAGGGTTCTTCTTTGCTCTCTGAATGGCTTTTCTCGAATATCCGGTCTTGAATAGTTTTATTTTAGATTTATTTCCAGTATTGATTTTTGGCTTAGTATCTGTAGTTACATTGAATGTGTTCGCTGTTGCTTTTCCCGCTTCTTCTTCGGAGGTAGTGGACTCCCTCCGGAATCCAGCAGAGCAACAGCAGCCACAACTATTACACGATTGGATTGGATTTTGAATTTATTGGCGCAAGGACCAAGTTGGTCAAACTGCGCCAAAACAAATATAAAAATTTAAAAAAAATGTCCTTTTGTCATGTCAAAACAAAAACTGTGCATGATAAAAAAGCAACGTGAAACATAAAACAATGACATGAATTGTAAAAACTATAATTTGTCATAAAAACCAATGGCTTTGATGAATTTAAAAATGCGAGATGCATCGCAATGGTCAGATAAAATGTCACGAAGTGAAAGATGATTGTGACCAAAAGCGGTCGTAAAATGATGAGGATGATGTGAACAAGTAAAAGCATGAGCAATGGTCAATGGACTTTGACAATGAGGGCACTCTGGTTGACTCTCTCGTAATAACAAATATGATTGTGTGAGGCGACTGTGTCCTATGCGTAACCGGGCAAGCAGAACTTCCTCCTTTCGGTTAGTTCTGCAGCTCGAACGCCAGTGGCCAAGTGTGGGCTTGATGGCATGAAGTTTATTATTACTTTGATTGTTCCAATGATCCTGCCAGCGGCGATGCATCACTTCCCGGAGGATTGAGAAGTGGTCACTGGCAGGTACCAAAAGGCTATTATCAATGTTAGTTGTTGTTCGAGCTGCGTTGTCTGCTTTTTCGTTGCCCGGTATTCCTACATGACTTGGTACCCAGTAAAATTTTACTGTGGTACCGTGATGAATGAGGTGATGCAGTTCATGAAAAATGGCATGAATGAATGGATGAGTGTGAAAAGTGAAGGAACACAGTGCTTGCAATGCGCTGAGAGAGTCGCTATAGATGATGCATCGTCGGTGGCGTTTGCGTCGTATATGACGTAGAGCCTGAAGGATTGCGTACAGTTCTGCCGAATAAATAGAGAATGTGTCGTGAAGTTTGAAAGATGTCTCCTCACAGCAGATGTAGGCACAACCGACATGGCCAGGGCTCTTGGAGCCATCGGTATATATGGGGAAGTACCTGTTGTACCTACCCCTGTGCCTGAAGAATATCTGTCGATATATAACATCTGCTGTGGTGGCTCTGGGGTATAACGATAATGAAAGAGAGACATCTGGCAGAGACTGCTCCCATGGTGCCAGTTGCCAAGCAACTGGGGCCACACGACTGATGTCTATTTGTATTTCTTCTACAAGTGCCCTCATACGAAGACCGTAAGATGGAACACATGAAGGTCGAGCAGCAAAAAGTCTATGAAATGAGGGATTAAAAGTGACACGATGAAGTGGATGATCTGTTAAAGACTTCATTTTGATATAATATTTCAAAGAAAGTTGTTGGCTTCTTGATGTCAGTGATGGCTCGTTGCATTCGACATACAGGCTTTCCATGGGAGAAGTTCGGAAAGCTCCAGAGCAAATGCGGAGAGCGAGATGATGAATTGGGTCGAGCACACTCAGATAGCTCCGAGGGGCTGACCCGTATACAATGGAACCGTAGTCGAGCTTTGATCGTATTAGAGCTTTATATAAGTGGAGGAGCGACTTACGGTCTGCTCCCCATGATGTAGAAGAGATGACCTTCAAGAGGTTCATCGTCTTCATGCAACGAGCTCTCAACTGTGAAATATGAGGTTTAAATGTAGGTTTCTTGTCAAATGTAATGCCGAGGAATTTAGTATTTTCTACAATAGGTATTTGACTATTATTTAAAAATAATTGTGGGTCATCATGAAGCTCACGACGCCGGCAAAAATGCACAGCGACGGTTTTGTCAGCGGAGAAAGAGAAGCCGTTATTATGAGCCCACTTGCTGATCTTGTTGAGTGCGGTTTGCAATTGTCTCTCGGCTGTCCTCATATTCACTGATTCATATGATATCAACAGATCATCCACGTATAGTGCGCCAGTGACTGACAACGGGAGTTGGTTCAACACCCCGTTGAGTCTTAAAATAAAAAGTGTTACACTTAAAATGCTACCTTGAGGTACACCTTGTTCTTGGATTTGGGGAGCTGATAATGTACTTCCGATCCGTACCTGGAAGATGCGTCGAGCGAGAAAGTTCTTAATGAAAATAGGCAAGTTGCCCCGCAAGCCGCAATTATAGAGGTCGGAAAGAATTCCGTGCCTCCAAGTACGGTCGTAGGCCTTTTCTTTGTCAAAAAATATGGCTAGCATATGCTCCCTCTTCACAAATGCTTGTCTTATTGATGTGTCAAGGCGTAACATATTGCATGTTGTGGACCTGAACCGTCTAAAGCCGCTTTGATGTTTCGATAAAATATTGTTAACCTCAAGGTAGTGCGTAAGGCGATAGTTGACCATGCGTTCCATGAGCTTACATAGACAACTGGTCAAAGCAATAGGTCGGTAACTGTTAGGTTGCTGAGGATTTTTGCCAGGCTTCGGGAATGCAAGAACAATGGCTGCTCGCCAGGTGTCAGGAAATGAATGGCTGACCCAGATCCGATTGAATAATATGAGTAAATGTGACAGTGATTCTGGTGATAGATGCCGAATCATGGAATAATGAATAGCATCGGGCCCTACAGCTGAGTCAGGACTTCGCTGCAAGGCCGTCGTCAGTTCATGAAGGGTGAACAATGAATTGTACCCCTCCGGTGTAAAAGGCCGGAAGGTGTACGATGTACGTTCGGCTGATGATTTAATGGGATGAAACGATGGGGGATAATTCGCATCACTGGAAACAGCGGCGAAATGAGCGGCGATGGTATCCGCAATATCCCTCACATCGCTGATGATAGTGCCATTGGTATTTAAAATGGTGATGGGATGAGACTGATAATGACCATTGATTTTTCGGATCCGGTCCCAAATGATTTTGGATGAAGTTGATGAATTGATTCCCGTCGTAAACTTTTGCCAGGACTCGCGTTGAGCCTGGCGCCTGGTTCTTCTCGCTATCGCCTTTGCTTTTAAAAATGCCAACTTGTTGTCATGGGTAGGATACCGCCGGAACCTACTCCATGCTTTCTTTTGTGCTTTAATAGTCAGATTACATTCGTGGTTCCACCAAGGTTTAGGAAATTTAGGAAGTTTCGAGGAGACTTTGGGTATTGATTCATTTGCTGCAGAGATGACACAACTGGTGACAAGGTCGACACAGTGGTCGACGTCGGGTTGCGAAACCATATCCTCCGTGATTTCTGCCTTGACCGTGAAGTCTGCCCATCGGGCGGCCACAAGCTTCCACCGAGGAGAACCCTCAGGTATGCTATGGCTTCGATCAAGGCACTTAACCACTAGAGGAAAATGATTGCTCCCGTGGAGGTCCGGATCAACCGACCAGGACCAGTTCGGCAAGAGTGAAGGTGAGCATAATGATAAATCTATTGCAGTGAAACTATTGTTTGGGGCATGGAAATGAGTGAAACTGCCATCATTCATGATGGCAAGGTCCATGTCTTCTAACAGTCGTTCAACCATTTCCCCACGAGGGGTGTTGCTGTTAGAACCCCATATTATGTTATGTGCATTGAAGTCTCCAAGAAGAAAAAATGGTGGAGGTAATTGATCAATCAGATCTTCTAGATCTCTCTGTAAGATGGTGTCATTTGGTGGCAAATAAATGGAACAGATGGTAATTCTTAGGCCTGTAGAAATTTCCACCGCGATGGCTTGCAGGTTCGTGCGCAGCGTTAGAACGCGCGACGACACGTGATGTGGAACCAGCAGAGCAACACCGCGGCAAGCTCTACTCCCGTTATCGTAATTGATACGGAACAGGGAATGTCGCCTGATGTTCCATGTCTCCGAGGGCTTCGTGAAAGTTTCCTGGAGTGCCACGCAAACAGGATGATAGTGATTGATCAAATCCTTGAGATCTTCGTAATTGGGTCTAAGACCACGAATGTTCCATTGAATTATGTTGGCCATAAATTAAGTAGAAGTAGACGGTTCAAGATCTTTAAATTTATTCCGGTCTAGTTTACGGCGAGTACCACCAGATTCTGATACATTATCAAGGTCCATGTCACCAATTGATGTGTCATCAATTAATGACACATTCTTCATGGATGGACATTTGAGCGCTCTCTGTACAGCTTTTCGTGAATATCCGGTCTTGAATGGTTTCTTTTTCGATTTGTTTGCAGAGTTGATTTTTGGTTTGGTATCTGTAGTTATTTTGAATGTGTTAGCCGTTGCTTTTCCCTCTTCTTCTTCGGAGGTAGTGGACTCCCTCCGGAAACCAGCGGAGCAACAGCAGCCACAACTATTGCACGGTTGGTTAGACGATGATGTTTGAGTTGATGTATCAGCTATTGGTTCAGTCTGAGTTGTTACGGATGCTTTGGTGACATTGTTAGTCATATTAGCTGATGATGGATTTGTTACTATATTAGAATATGATCTATTACCTATTGGAGTTTGGTTAGAGGTTATACGACGGCGTGCTTCGATATATGAGATGTTATTGAGGACCTTGATCTTCTGGATCTCTTTTTCTTCATTCCATTTCGGACACTTTCTGTCAAATGCGGGGTGGTCGCCACCGCAATTGACGCACTTGAATGGTGAATTAGTGCAGTTGTCCGAAATGTGGTCCTTCTCACCGCATTTTGCGCAGGTGGGTTGGCTGCGGCACGCCGTTCGTGAGTGGCCGTATTTTTGGCAGTTAAAGCATCGAACAGGGTTAGGAATGTATGGCCGGATTTTGAGGTTATAATAACCTATTTTGATATCTTTCGGCAATGTTGGTGATGAGAATGTGAGAATTATGTTTCGTGTGGGAGCTGGATTGCCATCTTTGCGGCTCATAATATGTTTGGCAGATGTTACGCCTTGAGACGCCAGCTCTTGTGTTAGTTCTTCTTCATCCATGTTAATTAAGTTATTATCTGAAATGACACCACGTGAATAATTCAACGTGGGATGGATTTTGACTGTTATTGGAATGTCTCCGAGAGATGTGAGCTTTTGAATGAGTTCGGCTTGTTTGGATGTGTTAGTTTCGATGAGAAGGTCTCCTGAACGAAGGGCCTTCACCGATTTTAAGGTACCTACTGTGCCATAGAGAGCTTTATCTATTACAAATGGTGATACTTTGGCCAGCGGTTTTTCGGCATCTGAAGAGTGCAGAAAGAAAAATGAGACAGTTGATGAAATTGAAGCAGTTACAGTGACATGTGTTTGGTTTGAAGCAGTTCTTTGACGTTTTGGTGCATTTTGATTTTTTCCCATATTTGAATGGGTATTGTTCCACTCCCACCCACCATGCAGCCCTACGAGGGGACGCGCACACGTAACCGGTGAAAGTTAGTAGCAACGTCAGGTTAGGTGGGAGCTATACACCACCAAAGCAGGCGAGCAGACGCGTTCAAGATCCAAGATCGTCGTGAAGCAGCACCAACAAACCTCAACGACGTCCGGCAGGCCCGGCCCCTCTACCTGCCCAGTAGTGTAACCCCTTCAGCCACCGAGGCGACCACAGCCGATTGACCTGGACGGGGCTAATCCAAGCCTTCCCGTTTCGGCTGAATCCGAGGCCAAAGCTAGCGCATCAGGCTAACCAGGATCCCCATCTCCAGCCTTACGGGTCTCCACGCACGGCAAACACGCAGGTAGACAGCGTCCCGGATGGAGCATACGCTAGAAGCAATGCCCCATCCGGGAGGACCCCTCCCCGCCTGAGCGGGGCCCACAATGAGGGGTTGGACACAAAAGACAAAAACATGTACAGGACAAAACGAGACGCAAGATGTGTTGAAATAAACATGTAATTTGGGCTATTGAAGGTGAAGTATATGAGCACAAAAAGCGATGACAATGACGTGTGATAGATTTGGCGTTACCCAGGGTGCACCACGAGGAGGCCTATCACATGATGTTTGAGTTGATGTATCAGCTATTGGTTCAGTCTGAGATGTTACAGATGCTTTGGTGATATTGTTAGTCTTATTAGCTGTTGATAGATTTGTTACCATATTAGAGTATGATCTACTAGCTATTGGAGTTTGGTTATGGATTATACCACGGCGTTCTTCAATATACGAGATGTTATTAAGGACTTTGATCTTCTGTATCTCTTTTTCTTCGTTCCATTTCGGACATTTTCTGTCAAATGCGGGGTGAATGCCACCGCAATTGACGCAATTGTCCAAAATGTGGTCCTTCACACCGCATTTTGCGCAGGTGGGTTGACTGCGGCACGCCGTTCGTGAGAGACCGAATTTCTGGCAGTTGAAACATCTTACGGGGTTAGGTATGTATGGGCGGATTTTGAGGCTATCTTTCGGCAATGTCGCCGATGAGAATGAAGATTATGTTACGTGATGGAGCTGGATTGCCATGTTTGCGGCTCATATGCTTGGCAGATGTTACGCCTTCAGACGCCAGCTCCTCTGTTAGTAGTTCTTCATCCATATTAATCAAGTTAGTATCTGAAACCACACCACGTGAATACTTCAACGTGGGATGGATTTTGACTGTTATGGGCATATTTGCAAGAGATGTGAGCTTTTGAACGAGTTCGGATTGTTTAGGTGTGTTAGTTTCAATGAGAAGGTCTCCTGAACGAAGAGCCTTCACTGATTTTAATGTGCCTATTGCGCCATGGAGAGCTTTGTCTATTACGAATGGTGACACTTTTGCCAGCGGTTTCTGAAGAATGCAAGAAGAAAAATGAAATGATAGGATCCGATTCAGTAACAATTGTTTCACTCATGGCAGTTCTTTGACGTTTTGGTGGATTTGAATTTTTCCCCACTTTGGAGATAATGTGTTCCGCCCCTACCGACCATGCCCACCATGGAGCCCTACAAGGGGACGCGCACACGTAACCGGTGAAGGTTAGTAGCAACGTCAGGTTAGGTGGGAGCTATACACCACCAAAGCAGGCGAGCAGACGCGTTCAAGATCCAAGATCGTCGTGAAGCAGCACCAAGAAACCTCAACGACGTCCGGCAGGCCCGTCCTCTCTACCTGCCCAGTAGTGTAACCCTTCAGCCACCGAGGATTGACCTGGACGGGGCTAATCCAAGCCTCCCGTTTCGCTGACCCCGAAGCTAGCGCATGCCATCTCCAGCCTTACGGAGGTAGACAGCATCCCAGATGGGGCATTGCTTCTATCGTATGCCCAATCTGGGAGGACCCGTCACCGCCTAAGCGGGGTGTTACATAAAAGACGAGACGCAAGAAAAGTACTGCAAAATGTGTAGAAATAAATGTGTAATCGGGACAGTAATCGGGATTGTAAGTCAAAATTTTACGTTTATTTTTCATGTTTAGCTATTGTTGTTACTCATATTTTCATTGTTGAGCTTTCGGTGCTGGCGCTTGTTTTTTTCGGTGATCGTCCGGCCATCGGAAGTGTTTGGCGCCGAAAAAAGTCGCCAATCTCTAGATTATACGGCACCTGTTCTGCCAAAAATCGCCAAGTGGATCACCAAGAATCGTATAACATTACTCCAAAACAACGTAAGGTATCTAGACTCTTTTAAATAGTCCTTCCCGTTGTATAAGTAAATATTCGCCGTTTGAAAAAAATTAAGAAAATCTATTTTACATAAACAGTTCAGGGTATGGAGTTGAACACTATTACAGAAGAGCGCAGATGAATAAAGCTGAAATCGTGCAGCAGCGACAAAAGACGCCGAGGACTTGAAATATTGATTAAAGTATGAAAATTGACTTTCTTTTTAGAAATATTTTGCAGCTCTAAGTAAAGCACTGGGATTGTGAAACACGACTTCCTTTCGGGAAAATTTAACTGTAAAAAGAGTAATTATTGTAAAAGAGAATGTTTAACATCAATTTTTAATGGCTCACTTAACAAGACATTTTTATCTGAATATTTAAATTCGGACACAGCATTCATTGAACGAGTGTCATCATTAAACTGGAACCTCAAATTTAAAACCTCGTGCTACCGTTAATCTAATATTATAATCTAACAGATAAGCAGCTACAAATCCGGCATTCCCTAGTAAGCTCAAGGACGCTGTGAAGGACTGGGTCTCGTCACGGCCACAGGAATTCTGCGGCTTGTTCATCAGTGGGATCGTTGTGCTCAGGCCTATGGTGTATATTTTGAATAAAAAGCATTCTGCAAAGCGATTGAGAGCAAAGTTTGAAAAAAGTCAATAGAAATTGCTACACGACTGTCTCTAAAGGAGAGTCTTGTTGAGCAAGGCGTGGGCGTAGGCCGGCAAGTAAAACTCTGTTTACAAAAAATGAAAGGGTATACACAATTTGACAAGGTTAGTGCATACTGAATTTTCTGTAAAAGCAGCTCGGCGTATAGTATGTTTTTTATTTTTCTACAATTACCTTCACCACAGACATTCCAAACATGTTTGTCCGTGCCCGGAATGAACAAAGATGTTTTGAGGGCATTGAAAAATGTTTTACAAGGGCAGAGCAAGAAAGATATTTTTGACAAAATGTCAATCAAACCATTATTAGTCCATGATAAAGGTGCCAATAACATTGTTGGATTTGAAGATTATGGTAATGGAGTTAATCTGAAATTGTGGCCAACCAAGCGCTTGTGCTAATGTTACGTAACGTGACTAGCAAGAGAAAATTACAAATTACCTATAGGATTTTTTTTTCTCTTGTCATGCCATCTGGCTGAAAAGCGAAAAGAAAATTTTCTGTAGGAACTTTACAGGCACTACATGAAATAGGTGGTGTTGTGAAAGCCTTGTTGTCGATCAAGACACAAATAATTCACGTCTCTTTTCAGTGTTAAATATTCATCCCATTGAGCCTTATTTTATTTTCATGATGCACATCTGATGGAAAACCTGCGACGTAATCTCATGTAAATATGTGTGACACCTAGAAACAAAGAACTTACATCTCTTTCGAACATATAAGAGAGTTTTGTGAATTAGACAAAAGTATGTATGCCAAAGCTGCCTCAAAACTATCTGACAAGCATATTTATTTCACTGGTCTCAATTGAATGAAAGTAAGTATTGCTGCCCAACTGTGGAGTTTGTCGAAATCATGGATGATATTTTTGACTCTACAAATTGAACTGATGGGAAACAACTGCACTGCGCTAGTTTGCCTGAAAGTCAGCATTTGCAGGTGTGGAAGATGACATGGAAATTTGTCAGCTCAGGTTCCTTCCGAAACGCCAAAAACCAGACCCCGCAGCGAAGCAGGTTGGATTTTCACATTGAAATCATTAATGATGTCCTCCCAAGAACTGTTATTAGAAATGTAATTTTTCATGCCTGGCCGATGCAATCAATATTGCATTGCAGAGGCAATGGTGGCAACCACGCAAACCCAAGTGCTTATGAGTTCTGCAGTGTGTACAAACTAAAATTCAGAAAATTCTTTCGGTGCAAGCAGGTTTGCCAACTGTCAGACAGATGGTGACAAATTCATGTTTTTTTACTGTCATCTAGTTCCCAGAAATCGAAACTGAGAATGAACGGAGCGCACAACAAACGCAGATTGAGATGAAGTGTTGAATGCTTTGTGCCTGGCCTGGACACATTAGACTTTGCAGAGGTGAATACGTGTGCTTATCTATCTGGGTATCTCTCACAAAGAGTTCTGTCAAAAATCAGTTGTGACCTAAGTGAGAATATGATTATCGATAAAACAAAACAGCTGTTGAATCATAGTTTCTATACATATTTCAAAGAACACAACTATGATAACAATATGGCTTAAGGGCTCCAACAGAAGATTTTGTGAGCTGCTGTGCTGGCATGTCTATTGCCGAGACAGCTCGCTCTCACTACATCTACACTCAAAGGAATCGCTAGGTGTTAGAGAACCTGAAGAAATCGATGTCTCAATTTCAACTTCTGAACTTCGTTGACTGTTCAGCATGGTGAAAGCCAGAATTGTGACCTATGGATCTGAAGAAGTTGCGAATGTTAGCAAAGATGAATGATATCGACATGATTTTATTATTTTTTTTCCTAGTCCAAGAATTTATGGTACGGTGTATGTACTGGTTTATAGTATACAGAGGGTATTGCATTTTAATGGCGAACCGTTGATTCTAGAAGTATACTTCCAAATAGCGTGGGGGGTGTAATGTGATAGATTTAGGTGGCCTATCTTCACTTTCAATAGCCCAGATTACATGTACATGTCTTGCATCTAGTTTTGGCCTGTTCTTGTCTTTTATGTGCAACCCCTCAATGTGGGCCTCGCTCAGGCGGAGTCCTCTCAGATGGGGCATTGCTTCTAGTTTGCGGAGACCCGTAAGGCTGGAGATGGGGGATCCTGGTTGGCCTCAGATTTAGCCGAAACGGGAGGCTTGGATGGCTCTGAAGGAGTTACTACCCAGTAGGTAGAGGGGCTGGGCCTGCCGGGCGTCGTTGAGGTTTGTTGGTGCTGCTTCACGAAGATCTTGAACTCGTCTGCTCACATGCTTTGGTGGTGTATAGCTCTCACCTAACCTGGCGTTGCTACTAACCTTCATTGGTTACGTGTGCGCGTCCCCTCGTAGAGCTGCATGGTAGGTGAGAGTGGAACAATACCTATTTAAATATGGGAAAAAAAATCAAAACGCACCAAAACGTCAAAGAACTACTTCGAATCAACCAAATGTAACTAACTACTGCTTCGAATTCATCAACTGTTTCATTCTTCTTTCTGCACTCTTCGGATACCGAGAAACAACTCGCCAAGGTATCACCATTTCTAATAGACAAAGCTCTCTATGGCACAGTAGGTACCTCAAAATCAGTGAAGACTCTTCGTTCAGGAGACCTTCTCATCGAACCGAACTCATTCAAAAGCTTACATCTCTCGGAGACATTCCAATAACAGTGAAAATCCATCCCACGCTGCGTCATTTCAGATCCTAACTTGATTAACATGGATGAAGAATAACTAACCCAGGCGTAACATCAAACATATTATGGAGCCACAAAGATGGCAATCCAGCTCGAACACATAATATAATTCTCACATTCTCATCAACATTACCAAAAGATATCACAATTGGTTATTATAACCTCGAAATACGGCCCTACATTCCTAACCCTGTTCGATGCTTCAACTGCTAAAAATACGGTCACTCACGAACGGCGTGCCGAAGTCAACCCACCTGCTCGATTCACTGTTCAAGTGCGTCAATTGCGGCGGCGACCACCCCGCATTTGACAGGAAATATCCGAAATGGAATGCAGAAGATCAAGGTCTTCAATAACATCTCATTTATCGAAGCACGCTGTCGCATAACCTTTAACCAAGCTCAATAGGTACAAATCCATCGTCAGCTAATACGACTAACAATGTCACCAAAGCATCTGTAACAACTCAGACCGAAACAATAGTTGACACATCAACTCAAACATCATCTAACCAACGGTGCTATCCACTACCTCGGAAGAAGAAGCGGGAAAAGCAACGGCTAACACATTCAAAAAATCTGGAAATAAATATAAAAAGAAACAATTGAAGACCGGATATTCAAGAAAATCGATACAGAGAGCAATTAAATGTCCCACCCTCCAGAATGGGTGACATGGATCTTGATAATCCGTCAGAAACTGGTGGTACTCGCTGGAAACTAGACCGGAATAATAATAACACCTTAAACCGTCTACTTCTACTTAATTTGTGGCAACATTCGTGGTCTTAGATCCAATTATGAAGATCTCAAGGATTCGATCAATCGATATCATCCTGTTTGCGTGGCACTCCAGAAAACTTTTACGGAGACATGGAACATCAGGCGACATTCCCTGTTCCGTATTACGATGACGGGAGTAGAGCCTGCCGCGGTGTTGCTCTGCCGGTTCCACATCACGTGTCGTCGCGCGTTTTAACGCTGCGCACGACCCTGCAAGCCTAAGAATTACCATCTGTGCTATTTATTTGACACCATCTTACAGAGAGATCTAGAAGAAGTGATTGATCAATTACGTCCGCCATTACCAGACGTGGAATCGGTAGAGATAATGATTAAGGGCCTCTCTCAAGTTGGTGAATGGTTCTAGCTTATTTTTTGTATCATTCAAAATAGCCATATTGCAACTATAGAAATGATCTTGTTCTATTTTTGTGAAATTTTTTTTTTATGACTACGCATACAGGACTCCAAGGAAGGAGACGTGATGTATCGCCGCTGGCAGGAGTATTGGAAGAAACAAATTAATAATAAACTACATGTCATTAAGACCACACTTGGCCATTGGCATTCTAGCTGCAGAACTAACCGAAAGTTCTGCTTGCCCGGTTACGCATAAGACACGGTCACCTCACACAAGCATATCTTTTATCAAGACAGAGTCAACCTGAGTGCCCATTTTCCAATTTTTTGTATAATCATTTGTTTTAGCGCAGTTTGACCAAATTGGTCCTTGCGCTAATAAATTTAAAATCACATCCAATCCCTCTTGGGACAATGATCTGTCCACTATACACAATGCAACGCAGTCCAATGCCTGAGCGAGACGTATGTAAAGCCTGTGGGGAAACAAATTCTAACATCTCTCTGCTTTTCTAACACAGACTGCATTCACCTGAAATAAATTCATTCAATTCACATGTAACTTCATCCGGTTGAAGCAAAATTGATGCATGCCAACACCAATCTCAGATCAATTATTTGCGTCGAAATGGCGCTGAATACCGAGAGTTGTAAAATTTTAAAAAGCGATTCTTTTGAAGTCGTCAATGCCCAAAATATATGCTTTTAACTTTTAACCGCTGAAATTCACTAAATAAACTTAGTATATATTAAAAAAGGCATTTTTGCACATGATAATTTCTTTACACCACACTTAAGATGGAACATATGAGAGCACTCGTGGAAGGATTAAAAATCGACATCGCTCGCGTGGTAGCAGTCTATCATTACCTAGAGCCTCCACAGCAAATATTATACATCGGCAGATATTTTTTAGGCACAGGAATAGACACTTCCCCACCATGCCGATGGCTGGCCATGTCTCCTTCAGGCTGCGTCATATACAATGAATAGTTTATTGTGAGTCTAAGTGCATTGCAAGCACTGTGGACCAGGTCTTATACCGGGCAATGAAAGATCAGATGTGGCAACTCGAACAGTATCTAACATTGATCCCTGCTAGTGACGCATCGCATGTAATAAGAAATTACATGTCGTCAAACCCATACTGGCCATTGGCGTTCAGGCTGCAGGACCAACTGCAATCATTCATTATTGCGAGAGAGTCAACCAGAGTGCCCACATTGTCAGTCCATTGGCACTTGTTCCAATCGTCATCATTTTACCCGCTTTTGGTCAGAATGATCTTTCACTTCATGACATTTTATCTGATCATTGCGATTTCGTATTTTTTTACCTTTTGACATGACAAGATCTTTTATTTGGACGATGGTTGTTGCGCAAATAAAATCAAAATCCGATTAGAGTGCAAGTGTTGCAGAAATTATTAAAGGTGTTTATATAGGCTTAATCTACTAGAATAGTTTGAGTATTGGCGTGCCATGTTTGAAACATGGAGATTTTTTTAACTCCAAGTCGACCCTGTTCAATGCAGACGTGCTAGCTGGATTTAATGTCAATGGTGACAGAATATCTGAGTGGTGCCGGAAAAAATTAAAACCTGACGAAGGCTTTAGCACACTGCAATACAACCAGAACTATCAAACAGCAGGTCTTTATGGCAAAGAGGAGAAACAAATGAGAATGGGAAATGAAAAACCAACACATAGCAGTTATTAAAATTTTCAAGAGAAAATTTCTAGCCATACAGATCAAGTTGTTTACAGCATCATGGGGACTTTTGAAATATGGTCCAATGCAATCAGAAATGACGTACGACATGAGAACTCTTTCGAAATTTTGGACTCTAGAAACAGAGGGAAATATACCTGTTGCTGCTGTCAGTAAACGAATAGTGAAGATTGGCTCGTTTTCCACAATCCAAGTGGATGAGACTCCAACAATTTGATATTCTTATACGATATTATAGCGAGTTATTGAAGAAAGTTGATCAAACTTTGAAAAGTTTTATATCAATGTCGCCATGGATGGAACTGATGACATCTTCGAAAGCAATCAATATTTGTGTATTGCAAGATATGCAGTCGATGTCCGGATAGCAATGGTGCTCGTTTGTGTTGTAGTAATTACGTTTCACTCTATATGTAACGAATGTCTGTAGAAAATTGAGATATGTACTCTAAATGACGACGTTGTCTGCGAGAGCTGTTATCAATAAGTTAGAGGCCTATAATCACTAGATCGTAGGTGGTCTGCCATGTTTAATAAACCGCAAGCAACTCGCGATCATAAGTACTATAGTTCTTTTCAGTCGTTAACTTCCGAGAAAAAATGAGTGGTTAGATACCATCGGAAGTTTGTAGTAAAACAGCTCCGAGAGCGAAATCGGATGCGTCGACGGAACGAAAGATGAGCCTCGTGTTTAGGATGAGCCAACAGCATGTTTACACGTTTGATAAGAGATTTATCCTTCTTCTTTTGCACAAATCGTGTAAGGGAGCCTGGCCCGATGCTGTGCTTCACAAGAAACGGTAGTGAAAGATGAGAATTCCTAGAAGTTCTTCAGTTTTGGATAATTACGAAGAATGCTGTTAACCTGAGATCCTAAGAACTCTATCTCAGATTCCCCAAATATGAATTTATTAGGATTAAGAATTATACCAGTTTTTTCAAGACTCGGGATCTAAAGGTATCCGATAAGCTTTAACCAAGTCCAATTTATAAAAAATCCTGAATATGTGGCTGGTTAGGAACAATGTGTATCGGGCTTGCCCATGGATTTTTTCGTTTGAACTTCGCGCTGCAAATTTCTCGCAGTATTTTTAGACACCAAGTAGCCCCAAGCATAGAAAGATTAGTCAGATTATGAAATTAAGATACAATTTTCAAGTAGGGCGAATCTCCACAAATGGTTTTTGAGCCTAATATAGTGTAACTGGCGTTGCTACAATTGACCAAAAGTGAAGTTAAAAATTTTCGTTTGATTGACAGTTTACGTCAACTACTAGACCATAACTGTTCTAAAAAATCAGCACCTACTATCGGGCGATTAATTTCAGATATAACGAAGGACCATCTAAACAGTCTGAGTAATCCTTAATCCACTGCTAATGATTTCCAACCATACGTAGAAATTTTAGTATTGTTAGCTGCGTATAGCGAAAATTTTTTATCTGCTGCTTTATGCATCTCGTGGGAAAAAATAATTTTCTACCAAATTTGAAATGATACCATCGCCACTAGACCTCTCTCTAGACCGAGCTCTTCCCTTGTTAAAAAACTCTGTAGTGGGATAAGTGACAGCAGTGGTCAGATTGAGTTTGCAATCACTTCAAAGATCGAAGGCGCGCGAATTTTTTTCTGTAGCGTTCGGCATATCCAAAAAAAAGTTTAGCACAATCCAGGAAGAAAACCACACAATGGGGTCCAATTGCACAGCATATTTAAGAGTTCATGTAAATGAAAGCAACATCATCACAGTGAAAATCACGAACTACCATTCTAAAAAACATCTTTGCCTGTTCCTGTTATCATTTTCTACTGCAACGTCTTTGATATATTAATTAGATCCTTCTTGGTGCGAATTGTTAAAATTGAGAAACACCCAGAGGAGCATGTGTGAAGCAGTCCAGCAGGAAAAAGGGAAATCATCTTATTTAAAAAACGGGTCAGGTGATTTTTCACTCCGATAAAGAGCCACACGGCTTACAATATGATTTCATCATTGGGGTCATGACCGAAATTTGGAAACGGCATAATGTGCGTCGATGCTACTCGTGGTACAACTTCCCATGACTTCAGATTGATCACGATTTTAGTGAATGATGAACATAGAGAGGGCATACGTGTGGCATGGTGCTTGAGTAATCGTGAAAAATGGACAAAGTTGGGAGCATCAATCCCCTAGTGTTCATGAGCGACAAAGCACCTCGGCATTTCAAGAGCTTCTGTGAACGATTCGCAGAGACAAAAAAAAGTGAAGGACAAATCACTTTCGGAAAAGTTCTATAAACGGCTTTTGTCCTTTTAGATGAGCCAGATGGAGCGAAATTTGAATCTTTCCCCAAAAACTGCTGAGAGCAACTTTTGGAAAACCCTGCGACGAAAGATTTTGCAGACCATTTCCAAAATAATTGGTTAGCCATTAAAAAAGAGTCGGCCAAATGCTACAGAATAGGGTGTGGAATAAACACAAATATGTGGAAGCTTTCAATAAAAACTGATGTGGAGAAGGACATCTAAATCAGAAGCATGGGAAAAAACCTACATCTCCTATTAGACTTTGCTAGAGACCTAGGTGTTCAACTGTTGATAAAGCTTGAAAACGGTAAAACAACACGGAAATCTACTGAGATAAGACAAAGCCATAAAAAAACTAGCATTGCCATTTTGGTGCAGCCAGGCAACCCTCTTAGGCAATGGATAGTTACAAAAAGGGCAATTTGTGATCGAAACCGTAAGATCAAGTGAATCTTGTGGTATATGCACACATTCCTTAGTTTACCCCAAAGGAATTGGCCTTCAAACTAAAGATGTGCATTTGGTTGCGATGTTTGAAAAACAAGCTCCTTTGGCCTTGTAGGTGAGGGTTTTACAGTTATTAAATCCCAGAGGTGAAAGTGCTGAAAAATTGAAATCAAGCTAATTAAAAACATACAGTGAATTATACTGAATTGCTCAGACATAGACTTACTTTTGGCAGTACGCAACCCATCTCCATCATTGCATACTTGGAGTTTGATAACGTGATAGAGATCAACCAGACACGCAACATGTTGAATATGTATTCCTCTCAGATAGAGAAAGTGTTAAAGAAAGAATCACCGAATTTTATTGGCGTGTTTCCCTCCGATAAGATACCCAAGAACATTAATTACCCGGCTTCCTTCGTGGTCAACAGCGATGATCACCGAGCCTGGGTCACACTGGATGGCCGTTAATTTACCGGATAAGAAGATAGTGGAGTTTTTCGATTCGTATGGACAGAAGACAAGTATATGGAAAAGACATCGCTTCATTTATTAAGAGGTTCCCAAAAGTTTTGTGGAATGAAACACCTCTACAATCTCTGACTTCAAACGTATGTGGAGAATATTCTATGTATTTCTTAATCAAGCGCAGCGAAGGAAAATCTATGGAAGATATTGTAAATTTTCTAAAAATGAATGGTTGTGACTTTGCTTTGTAAGAATGATTTTTAATAAATAAAAAAAATTTAAAAATGAATATTTGTGTTTGTCGTTATTGTGTAAATTACTGTTTGTAAAAATTTGTCTTCCGATTTTTTTTTTTCATTGTTGATAACATTTATTTTTTTCTCATAATTAGTATACCATGTAGGGTTTTTCATTTCTTTCATAGCTGCATCAAATAATTTTTTTCCAGTGGGTACATTATTTTTCTTCAATCGGTTTACACGTTTCTTCTTCTTCATAGATTCTTTGAATAGTGAACAATATCGCTTCCAGGTACAAGTTCACCTTTTCCATTCCAAAAAATCAGTTTATTTTGCTTCATCTTCTCGATCAGTTGCTTCTTTGGAGCTGTATATTTCAATATAGAATCTTCATACTCCATTCCATCGGATTCTTCGGTCTCGTTGTCGACTTTGACGTCGAAGCTAAGCATGTCCGTGAGACTTTCATAAGGAAAGTCACCACCGGACCAAGACATGTTATGAAGATTGGCCATCACCCATACAGCAGAACATTTCTCTTTCATTGTTAATTTTGCCCATTCGAAGGGGGGTTGGAAAGTGTAAACGCCATAACTTCCAGAATCTATCGAAAAAAAGGCAAGTTCCTTCACTATGTATCCCTCCGTCTCGGACGGAACCCTTCGAAGTCAATTATTATGCTGTTTGTGGCTCAGTTTAAACTGACTTATCTGGGCTGGTAGACGTAGTGTATATCGTCTCGGAAAATACCGGTTTTCAGCCTAAGCCCCTCCTCCGTAACTAACAAGCATCCATACGCCTGTTTAGTTGCGTCAGGAGGTGTTGGGACCAGAAGAGGCGTCATTTACACAGCGACCAGGTTCAGGACGCCCTCGACTGACCAGTCGTCGAGAAGACCGTCACATCATCCGAAACGCACGAGTAGAGCCACCTGCCTCATTGGCCGCTATCGAGACACAGGCAGCAGCTTCACTACGGGCCCCTGTGTCTTCCCGAATTATCGCAAGGCGCCTATTACGTGTGCTGCCAATGACACCCACCAACGCCTCCGTTTGGAGTGGTGTCGAGCACGTCGGGATTGGACTGCAACGGAATGGAACCAGGTCGTCTTCAGTGACGAATCGAGATTCAACTTGAGCAGTGATGACAATCGTGTTCGTGTGTGGTGAACGCTTCAATCCTGCCTTCGCTTTACAGTGACACACCGCTCCCACAGCTAGTGTCATGGTATGGGGTGCCATTGCTTACGATACACGGTCACCCCTAATATTGTTCCATGCTCAATGACAGCCCAACATCCTTCAGCCACATGTGTTGCCACTCATGGCAGGGCTCCCAGGAGCCATTTTTCAACAAGACAATGCTAGGCCACACACAGCAAGGATGTCACAAGACTGCCTCCGCCACATTACCATCCCTTTCCTGGCCTACTCTACCCCCAGATTTGTCACCAATCGAGCATATCTGGGATGGCAAGTTGGACACCCTAGAGGCGCATTTACAGCAACTGTGGAACGAGATGTCTCAGGACATCATACGGAACTTGTATGCCTAAATGCCCGCTCGATCTGCATTCGCGCTAGAGGGGGTCCAACAGAGTACTAAAACTTCTGTTCATCTGTACTTTTTTCTGCAATAAATTATCCTTTATCTTGAAACCATGCTATAACTTTTTTTGCTTTTAACGATCTACTTACGTCGGAACGAATGCTAGGCAATGTTATCTCAGCACAAATACCACACAGAAAAAGATCTGTGACTTGAATAAAATTGAAACATTGCTCGTGGTCTTCGTTGGAATTATGGCCGATCTAAGCCCTCCAGCAAAAAATTGAAATCTCAGGTAAGCTGTTTCGTTAAAATAACGCCGCACTTTTAATCCATGTTTGTCGCAATTAATTTAACACTGTCTTAAATTACTTTTATTCGGTTAACGATATTAGGGTTAGCTTGTAGCGAAGTGTTTAGGATTTGAAATGTATTTCATAAACCATTTTAAAGTATCTTATTGTTTTCGTTATAGGGTGTTACTCGTGAAAGTTCAAATGGAATTATAGCGAATGAGCAACGGATTCGGGATTGACTGCGGGAAGCGAACTAGGAGCTATATGGCGAAGATCAGCGACCTGATGTAGATGAAGATACATGAATTGAAATTATAGAAGATTGGATTTGTTGGCAAGCAATGCTGGTGCAGTTGTGAAAGCCTTTATCTGCGATCAAAGCACTAACAATTCACGCCTGTTCAGAATGTTGGACATTGTTTCCCGTAAGCCATATTTTGATTTTAAGGGTAGTAAAATATTTGACTCACCTCACCTACTTAAAAATCTGACAAAGGATTTGATAAATTATGACCTTCCAGCAAATAACGAAATTTTATGAGCTGGAAAAAACCATGGCAGCTAAAACAGCTCAAGTTCACACCTATAAGCACATCTATGCTATAAGCGCATCGGTCAGTATTCAATGAAGTGCATCAACCGCTCCGACGGTTGAGTTCGTCAAGCAAATTTCAACAAATGGCACCACCTCTCAGAAGCAAACCATTGCATTGTGCAGTGTCCGCAGACGCAGAAGGACACTTGCAAATCCATGAAATCGTGGAGACTTGTGGATCCCCTGGCAAGCACGAAGAAGCCTCGTTGCAAACCAGGTTGGACTCTGACCCTTACTTCATTAGCCATGTTGGCTGAAGAGGTCCTCCTGTCAGGGCTCCATGCCAGGACGATGCAACCAGGATTGCCTCGAGAATTTTTTCAGTAGAGCGAGAGGTGGGAATCGCACCAATCCGACTGCCCACGAGTTTCGCTCAGCGTTCAAATGGTCAATGCACATGGAGCCAGCAGGATCACGAACTGTGAACCAGATGGTGACAAGTTCATGTTCCACTTACTCTTATCTGGTTCACAGTTTGTTCCATCAGAGGAGGAAGAGCAACCATCATGCTGCGAGTCAGCCGCTCCAGACGTTGTTGAATTGCTCAATGGGTCTTCAATGGATGTCATTAACAGAGGTAAATGCATGTGCATACATTGCTGGCTACATAGCTTGCAGAGCTGTCTGGTGCCAGTCGCATGCTGTGCGAAGCAGCGGTGCTTGGCTCCACCGAGTTGGAAGACTACTTGATGTAAAGTAGTTATGGATTGACATGTCCGTCAAAAAATTTGGTGGAATTCATTGCTGCTAGCATAACAATCGCTGAAACCCATCTAGCCTCGTCCATATCAAAAGGATGTGTGTTATTGCACCTTAAACAGTGAGTGAGGCGAGGCTTTTGGATTTCATCGATTGTGATACCCACGCAGAAGCTTTAAAAGAAAAAATAATCACTCATGCTTCAAAGCTTTTTCTTAAAATATGTCTCAGAGAAACTGATAGAAAGTTAGCTGCAATGACTTTCGATATAAATAACTTGCGAACTCTGGCAAAGAGAAAAAGAGTAAGCATGATAGGAAAAATGCACCAACATACAATTTTGAAAGGGAAATTAATCTGCAGGGCAATTCCCTGACAGAAATCGAAAAAGTGGCCAAATGAGAGAATAAGTCAGCTAGTAGGTGACAGAAAACGTGAGAGTGATCGAGTTAGTAAATGAGAAATCAGTTACTGAGTGGGTCGCTGAGCAGGTGAATGACTGAGTGAATGAGTAAGCAAGTAATTGTGGGAGAATTGTGAAGCAAGTAAGGAATTGATGAGTGGCAGACTAAGTGATGAAATAAGTGAGCGAGGATTGGATTGGATTTTAAATTTTCTGGCGCAAGGACCAATTTGGTCAAACTGCGCCAAAACAAATTATAAAAATAAGAAAAATCATCCTTTTGTCATGTCAAAATACTAAAATCATGCATGATAAAAAGCAACGTAAAGCATAAAAAAATGACATGAATTGTAAAAATCTATAATTTGTTATAAAAACCAATGGCTTTGATGAATTTAAAAATGCGAGATGCATCGCTGTGGTCATTTAAAATGTCACGAAGTGAAAGATGACTATGACCAAAAGCGGTCGTAAAATGATGACGATGATGTGAACAAGTAAAAGCATGAGCAATGGTTAATGGACTTCGACAATGTGGGCACTGTGGCTGTCTCTCTCGTAATAAAAGATATGATTGTGTGATACGACTGTGTCCTATGCGCAACCGGGCAAGCAGAACTTCCTCCTTTCGGTTAGTTCTGCAGCTCGAACGCCAATGGCCAAGTGTGGGCTTGATGGCATGTAATTTGTTATTAATTTGATTGTTCCAATGGTCCTGCCAGCGGTGATGCATCACTTCCCGGAGGATTGAGAAGTGGTCACTGGCAGGTACCAAAAGGTTATTGTCAATGTTAGTTGTTGTTCGAGCTGCAGTGTCTGCTCTTTCGTTGCCCGGTATTCCTACATGACCTGGTACCCAGTAAAATTTTACTGTGGTACCATGATGAATGAGGTAATGCAGTTCATGAAAAATGGAATGAATGAATGGATGAGTGTGAAACGTACAGGAACACAGTGCTTGTAATGCGCTGAGAGAGTCGCTATAGATAATGCATCGTCGGTGGCGTTTGCGTCGTATATGACGTAGAGCCTGAAGGATTGCGTACAGTTCTGCCGAATATATAGTGAATGTGTCTGGAAGTTTGAAAGATGTCTCCTCACAGCAGATGTAGGCACAACCGACATGGCCAGGGCTCTTGGAGCCGTCGGTATATATGGGGAAGTACCTGTTGTACCTACCCCTGTGCCTAAAGAATATCTGTCGATATATGACATCTGCTGTGGTGGCTCTAGGGTATAATGATAATGAAAGAGAGACATCTGGCAGAGACTGCTCCCATGGTGCCAGTTGCCAAGCAACTGGGGCCACACGACTGATGTCTAATTCTAGTTCTTCCACAAGTGCCCTCATACGAAGACCGTAAGATGGAACACATGAAGGGCGAGCAGCAAATAGTCTATTAAATGAGGGATTAAAAATGACACGATGAAGTGGATGACCTGGTAAAGACTTCATTTTGATATAATATTTCAAAGAAAGTTGTTGGCGTCTTGATGTCAGTGATGATGGCTCGTTGCATTCGACATACAGGCTCTCCATTGGAGACGTCCGGAAAGCTCCAGAACAAATCCGCAGGGCGAGATGGTGGACTGGGTCGAGCACACTCAGATAGCTCCGAGGTGCCGACCCGTATACAATGGAGCCGTAGTCGAGCTTCGATCTCATTAAAGCTTTGTATACGTGGAGGAGCGACTTACGGTCAGCTCCCCACGATGTAGAAGAGATGACCTTCAAGAGGTTCATCGTCTTCATGCAACGAGCTCTTAGTTGCGCAATTTGAGGTTTGAAAGTGAGTTTCTTGTCAAATGTGATGCCGAGGAATTTAGTATTTTCTACAATAGGTATTAGATTGTTATTGAGAAACAATTGTGGGTCATCCTGTAGGTCTCGACGCCGACAAAAGTGCATAGCAACAGTCTTGTCAGCGGAGAATGAAAAGCCGTTATTATGAGCCCACTTGCTAATCTTGTTGAGAGCGGTTTGTAATTGTCTCTCGGCTGTCCTCATATTCACTGATTCATATGATATCAACAGATCATCCACGTAGAGTGCGCCAGTGACAGACAACGGGAGTTGGTTCAACATCCCGTTGAGTCTTAAAATAAAAAGTGTTACACTTAAAATGCTACCTTGAGGTACACCTTGTTCTTGAATTTGGGGAGCTGATAACGTGCTTCCGATCCGTACCTGAAAGATGCGGCGAGCAAGAAAGTTCTTAATGAAAATGGGCAAGTTGCCCCGCAAGCCGCTATTATAGAGGTCGGAAAGAATTCCGTGCCTCCAAGTACGGTCGTAGGCCTTTTCTATGTCGAAAAATATAGCTATCATATGCTCCCTCTTCACAAATGCTTGTCTTATTGATGTCTCAAGGCGTAACAAATTGCATGTTGTGGACCTGAACCGTCTAAAGCCGCTTTGATGTTTCGATAAAATATTGTTAACCTCAAGGTAGTGCGTAAGGCGATAGTTGACCATGCGTTCCATGAGCTTACATAGACAACTGGTCAAAGCAATAGGTCTGTAACTGTTAGGTTGTTCAGGATTTTTGCCAGGCTTCGGGAATGCAAGAACTATGGCTGCTCGCCAGGAGTCAGGAAATGAATGACTGACCCAGATCCGATTGAATAAAATAAGTAAATGTGACAGTGATTCTGGTGAGAGATGCCGAATCATGGAATAATGAATAGCATCAGGCCCTACAGCTGAGTCAGGACTTCGCTGCAAGGCCGTCGTCAGTTCATGAAGGGTGAACAATGAATTGTACCCCTCCGGTGTAAAAGGCCGGAAGGTGTACGATGTACGTTCGGCTGATGATTTAATGGGATGAAACGATGGGAGATAATTCGCATCACTGGAGACAGTGGCGAAATGGGCGGCGATGGTATCCGCAATATCCCTCACATCGCTGATGATAGTGCCATTGGTGTTTAAAATGGTGATTGGATGAGACTGATAATGACCATTGATTTTTCGGATCCGGTCCCAAATGACTTTTGATGAAGTAGATGAATTGATTCCCGTGGTAAACTTTTGCCAGGACTCGCGTTGAGCCTGGCGCCTGGGTCTTCTCGCTATCGCCTTTGCTTTTAAAAATGCCAACTTGTTGTCATGGGTAGGATACCGCCGGAACCTACTCCATGCTTTCTTTTGTGCTTTAATAGTCAGATTACATTCGTGGTTCCACCAAGGTTTAGGAAATTTAGGAAGTTTCGAGGAGACTTTGGGTATTGATTCATTTGCTGCAGAGATGACACAACTGGTGACAAGGTCGACACAGTGGTCGACGTCGGGTTGCGAAACCATATCCTCCGTGATTTCTGCCTTGACCGTGAAGTCTGCCCATCGGGCGGCCACAAGCTTCCACCGAGGAGGACCCTCAGGTATGCTATGGCTTCGATCAAGGCACTTAACCACTAGAGGAAAATGATTGCTCCCGTGGAGGTCCGGATCAACCGACCAGGACCAGTTGGGCAAGAGTGAGGGTGAACATAAGGATAGATCTATTGCAGTGAAACTATTGTTTGGGGCATGAAAATGAGTGAAACTGCCATCATTCATGATGGCGAGGTCCATGTCTTCTAACAGCCGTTCAACCATTTCGCCACGTGGGGTGTTGCTGTTAGAACCCCATATCAGGTTATGTGCATTGAAGTCTCCAAGAAGAAAAAAGGGTGGAGGTAATTGATCAATCAGATCTTCTAGATCTCTCTGTAAGATGGTGTCATTTGGTGGCAAATAAATGGAACAGATGGTAACCCTTAGGCCTGTAGAGATTTCCACCGCGATGGCTTGCAGGTTCGTGCGCAGCGTTAGAACGCGCGACGACACGTAATGTGGAACCAGCACAGCAACACCGCGGCAGGCTCTACTCCCGTCATCGTAATCAATACGGAACAGGGAATGTCGCCTGATGTTCCATGTCTCCGAGGGCTTCGTAAAAGTTTCCTGGAGTGCCACGCAAACAGGATGATAACGATTGATCAAATCCTTGAGATCTTCATAATTGGATCTAAGACCACGAATGTTCCATTGGATTATGTTGGCCATAAATTAGGTAGAAGTAGACGGTTCGAGGTCTTTAAATTTATTCCGGTCTAGTTTCCGGCGAGTACCACCAGATTCTGGTAGATTATCAAGATCCATGTCACCAATTGACTTGTCATCAATTAGTGACACATTCTTGAGGGTGGGACATTTTATTGCTTTTCTTGAATATCCGGTCTTTTTAGATTTATTTCCAGAATTAATCTTGGGTTTAGTAACAGTAGGTTTTTTGAATGTGTGCACTGTTGCTTTTCCTGCCTCTTCTTCGGAGGTAGTGGACTCCCTCCGTAATCCAGCAGAGCAACAGCAGCCACAACTATTACACGGTTGGTTAGATGATGATGTTTGAGTTGATGTATCAGCTATTGGTTCAGTCTGAGTTGTTACGGATGCTTTGGTGACATTGTTAGTCATATTAGCTGATGATGGATTTGTTACCATATTAGAATACTATCTATTACCTATTGGAGTTTGGTTAGAGGTTATACGACGGCGTGCTTCGATATATGAGATGTTATTGAGGACCTTGATCTTCTGGATCTCTTTTTCTTCATTCCATTTCGGACACTTTCTGTCAAATGCGGGGTGGTCGCCACCGCAATTGACGCACTTGAATGGTGAATTAGTGCAGTTGTCCGAAATGTGGTCCTTCTCACCGCATTTTGCGCAGGTGGGTTGGCTGCGGCACGCCGTTCGTGAGTGGCCGTATTTTTGGCAGTTAAAGCATCGAACAGGGTTAGGAATGTATGGCCGGATTTTGAGGTTATAATAACCTATTTTGATATCTTTCGGCAATGTTGGTGATGAGAATGTGAGAATTATGTTTCGTGTGGGAGCTGGATTGCCATCTTTGCGGCTGATAATATGTTTGGCAGATGTTACGCCTTGAGACGCCAGCTCTTGTGTTAGTTCTTCTTCATCCATGTTAATTAAGTTATTATCTGAAATGACACCACGTGAATAATTCAACGTGGGATGGATTTTGACTGTTATTGGAATGTCTCCGAGAGATGTGAGCTTTTGAATGAGTTCGGCTTGTTTGGATGTGTTAGTCTCGATGAGAAGGTCTCCTGAACGAAGAGCCTTCACCGATTTTAAGGTACCAACTGTGCCATAGAGAGCTTTATCTATTACAAATGGTGATACTTTGGCCAGCGGTTTTTCGGCATCTGAAGAGTGCAGAAAGAAAAATGAGACAGTTGATGAATTTGAAGCAGTTACATTGACATGTGTTTGGTTTGAAGCAGTTCTTTGCCGTTTTGGTGCATTTTGATTTTTTCCCATATTTGAATGGGTATGGTTCCACTCCCACCCACCATGGAGCCCTACGAGGGGACGCGCACACCTAACCGGTGAAGGTTAGTAGCAACGTCAGGTTAGGTGGGAGCTATACACCACCAAAGCAGGCGAGCAGACGCGTTCAAGATCCAAGATCGCCGTGAAGCAGCACCAACAAACCTCAACGACGTCCGGCAGGCCCGGCCCCTCTACCTGCCCAGTAGTGTAACCCCTTCAGCCACCGAGGCGACCACAGCCGATTGACCTGGACGGGGCTAATCCAAGCCTCCCGTTTCAGCTGAATCCGAGGCCAAAGCTAGCGCATCAGGCTAACCAGGATCCCCATCTCCAGCCTTACGGGTCTCCACGCACGGCAAACACGCAGGTAGACAGCGTCCCAGACAGAGCATACGCTAGAAGCAACGCCCCGTCTGGGAGGACCCCTCCCCGCCTAAGCGGGGTCCACAATGAGGGGTTGGACACAAGACATAAACATGTACAGGACAAAACAAGACGCAAGACAAGTACTGTAAGATGTGTAGAAAAAAACATGTAATCTTGGCTATTGAAAGTGAAGTATATGAGCACAAAAAGCGATGACAATGACGTGTGATAGATTTAGCGTTACCCAGAGTGCACCACGAGGAGGCCTATCACATTACACCCCATAAGTGAGCGAGTGACTCTTAGGGAAAATACTTTTGTGGCTGTGTCTGGAGCGCCGTAAGAATACCACAAATACGGGGTGATTATAAAAAACTATCCCGACATATGGGCCCCCAACTATCATACCATTCACAGAAACTGAATGAAATTTTGGCATAAGGTATTTTGAGGTATGCGCTCAAGAATGATATCGAAAACAACAGTGTTACTCTAACAGTTACGGTTACAGACAGAAAATTTCGAAAATATCAAAAGGCAACACCAAGTTTTTTGTATTGGAATGCGATCTCCAAACACTAAATAGCGTTGGAATGGCACCTGTAGCACGAAAATCCCCGGAGCTAGGCAAGGAAAAAGTAAAAAGGACTTTGCCGTGCACCAGAGCATTAATGTCCGTTTCTTCGGCTGAGATCCTAGCCTGATTAGTCCTCCACAAGGTCATGCGGAAAATTTGTGAAACACAATAAAATGCTTTATTTTATGCTGCTTCTCTGTCCTTATTGGTTGTCCTCACTTTTAGCCTATCTACCGCCGGTGACTTTCATACTACAGTTGCCGTTCGAACGCTATTTAGGGTTTTTCACAATGGAGATCACATAAACCAATACAAAAAACTTGGTGTTGCCATTTGATATTTTCGAAATTTTCTCACTGTAACCGTAACTGTTAGAGTGACACTGTTGTTTTCTATATCATTATTGAGCGCATACCTCAAAATACCTTACGCCAAAATTTCATTAAGTTTCTGTGAATGGTATGATAGTTAGGGGCCCCGTATGTCGGGATAGTTTTTTTTATAATCACCCTGTAGTTACACATTTGTTAGTTTCAAAGATTAGTTCATTAGTGGCCTATTTCGAGGGTCTGAAATGAATAATTATGGATATTTAATATTCATGCATGCACTATTTCCTGCCATAATTTTAGTTCTAGCTTTCATTTATATTTACTGTGTGTTGACTTAAATTTTTTCAGATGAATTGCTGTTGGATCTCACATTTAGAAGAAAAGAACCGTATTTTATCATTCGTGATCAAATAAAATTCATTATTTCCTGATCTTTTAATGGTTAAATCCCCATGCTGCAGCTTTGTTGTTGAATACATTGTATTGGGAATTATGTGCTGTTAAATGAATATGATGGTTGCATAATTTGTTTAAAAATAATTCAATCTCTATATATGTGTTATTCAGCATTTCAAGTTTATTGAAAATTGTAGTGAAAAAAAATCACAATCAAATAAACTAAAATTATCATGAATTGGCAGAAATAAATTTCTAATATAGTGGCATAGGTGTCTTCATGGTTGTCCCAAAGTGATTAATATTTCTCATCTCGGCATTTCTTGATGACCTCAGTTATTTCCTTCATTTAATCCAGTATTTCCAAAGTAAAAGTTACGGGATCATTGTTGGTTCTCTTGGGGGGGGGGGGGGGGAACTTTGAAATTCTGCTAGGTTACCATGCTAAGTCTCGGATGCAATATTTTTTAGTCTTTTTTCCGCTGCTTGGCGTCATCACTGGGGCAGTATGCCGTGCAGCAACCCTATAGGATCCCAGCTGGAGAAGAAAATGACTGCCGACAAGCCCGCTATCTTTATGTCCATGTCCACCATGGAGCCCCACGAGGGGACGCACACACGTAACCAATGAAGGTTAGTAGCAATGCCATGTTGGGTAAGAGCTATACACCACAGAAGCAGGCCAGCAGATGCATTCAAGATCCAAGAGCGACGTGAGGCAGCCCCAACCCATGCGAAGACAATGGATTTGGCGTTACCCAGGGTGCACCACGAGGAAGCCTATCACATTACACCCCTTACTAATATTATAGGTGTAATTTTTTTCTCTTTCGCATACATTTCCTATTATTATTTTTTGATACCCTGATATTTGGATGGCTTGCGAAAAGAGAATCTTTCCAGGTTCATCCAACATGTCGCATTTCTCTAACAAAGGCAACCTGAATAAACATGTGTTGTGGGTGTACATATCACGTGGCTTGGAAAATACCCTAGCAGTTTAAAAGAGCATTGTTGCCCAAAATGTCATGGTCATGCTTAGTTGAGCATTAAAGACATAGCTAAGCATTTCCAGGATGACCATGGAATTGCTATACATAGTGAATACCTGGAATTCAACAACAAAGAAGAATTTACAAAGTAGAAGATTAATGTAGAAAAGTCTGCCATGTCCAGGTAGGTGAAATTTTGTTATAAGAATCTAAAATGTAAAGAAATATCTTTATTATTAGTGTCACCCCGTTCTGGTACATACAAGCCAAGGGGTGCAGGAGTACGAAATTTCAAAGCTCGAGGCTCGGATATGATCAATGCTTACTGCCCAGCATCTACGAAAGTGAGTTTATCTGAAATTACACATTGTATGTCATACTTTTCGAGCCATGTGGGACACACCAATGATATTGGTCGCATTACTTTGTCCGTGAAAGGTAGAAATGCCATTGCATGCAAAATAACGTCAAAAATGAGTCTTGATAGCATTTTAGATGAAATACACAAGACAAAATACATATCCGCTAAAATAGAAAGAATACATCTTGACAGACAAGATCTCAGCAATATTCAGATGTAAGACATGCTCACAAAACTGGGTGATTCTACAAGAAGCCACAAAAAAAGTCACTCTGAATTGAATGAGAATGATGTCATGGTCATATGGAAGTCTTTCGTAAGTTTTCATCAGATTGTATTTGTGTTGATGGGGCACATGGATCAAATGAATACGATTATGAATTGATTATACTTCTAGTAATTGATCACTGATTGTACATCAGGGATTTCCTTGTGCATTCATGATTACAAACAGATCTGAAAATGTAGCTTTGCAAATATTCTATTTTTGTGTCAAGATGAAGGTTGGTAAAGTACGGACACAGGTATTCCAGAATGACAGGACTACAGTGCATGGGTGAAAGAGACGTTTAAATTGCTTGTTGCTCATGGCACGTAGACAGAGCTTGCAGAAATAATCTTTAAAAAAATTGTCAAGAAAAAGGGTATACAAGATGAGAACAATTCTTCAAGAATTGGATGAAAACACATTTGCAATTTTGCTCCAAGAAGCCATGGAATATTTAGAAGGAAATGATGAAACTCTCATTTGGAAACTATTTGGATTGGATTTTAAATTTTCTGGCGCAAGGACCAATTTGGTCAAACTGCGCCAAAACAAATTATAAAAATAAGAAAAATCATCCTTTTGTCATGTCAAAATACTAAAATTATGCAAAGTAAAGCATAAAACAATGACATGACTTGTAAAAATCTATCATTTGTTATAAAAACCAATGGCTTTAAATGAATTTAAAAATGCGAGATACATCGCTATGCTCATTTAAAATGCCATGAAGTGAAAGATGACTGACCAAAAGCGGTAGTAAAATGATGACGATGATGTGAACAAGTGAAAACACGAGCAATGGTCAATAAGGGCACTGTGGCTGACTCTCTCGTAATAAAAGATATGATTGTGTGATACGACTGTCCTATGCGCAACCGGGCAAGCAGAACTTCCTCCTTTCGGTTAGTTCTGCAGCTCGAACGTCAATGGCCAAGTGTGGGCTTGATGGCATGTAATTTGTTATTAATTTGATTGTTCCAATGGTCCTGCCAGCGGTGATTCATCACTTCCCGGAGGATTGAGAAGTGGTCACTGGCAGGTACCAAAAGGTTATTGTCAATGTTAGTTGTTGTTCGAGCTGCAGTGTCTGCTTTTTCGTTGCCCGGTATTCCTACATGACCTGGTACCCAGTAAAATTTTACTGTGGTACCATGATGAATGAGGTAATGCAGTTCATGAAAAATGGAATGAATGAATGGATGAGTGTGAAACGTACAGGAACACAGTGCTTGTAATGCGCTGAGAGAGTCGCTATAGATAATGCATCGTCGGTGGCGTTTGCGTCGTATATGACGTAGAGCCTGAAGGATTGCGTACAGTTCTGCCGAATATATAGTCAAGTGTGCGCTAGATGCAACTTACACTATGTCCATAAATTAAGGATAATTCAGAATCACACGGAAATCGAAATCTAAAGTAAAAATTTCACCTGTAGAATTATTACATCTGCAAGAATGATATGCAAATTTCAGGGAGTCTACAGATAATGCCGATAGTACGTCACAATGACGAGAGTGTATATAAGGAATGGTGGCAAAGAAGTGAAATTCTTCACAAGAGTCTTGTAAGGCGCTTAGTGCCATAAGCGAATAGTTATTGACGCATGTGGATGATTTTTTACGTGGTAGAATTATCGGCCGCTTGGAATGTGGGCGTACTCAGATGGAAGTACCCGAGGAACTTGGAATTGCCTAAAGTGTCATCTCTAGGCTTTGGCAACGATTCCAAGATAACGGAAATGTCAGTAGACGTTACAGTATAGGTCGCCCCCGAGTTAAAACGCCGAATAAAGACCGGTATTTGGCAGTAACTGCCAAAAGCAGCAGATGGAGCACAGCATCCGACCTGACTCGTCAGCTATCTGCAGCCACGGGTACCACAGTTTCAAGGCAAACCGTGTACAGACGTTTGGGAGATATGCTCGCAGGCCTGTCAGATGTGTTCCGCTAACGGCAACTCACTGTCGGCAGCGATTAGCCTGGAGTAGAGAACATGCAATGTGGACATCGTCACAGTGAGCTTGTGTGATGTTTTCCGACAAGTCCAGCTTACAGTCGGATTCACGTCGGACTTTCATATGGAGAACGCCAGGTACCCGTTACCACCAAGACAACATCATTGAACGACACCGTTACGGTGGTGCAGCATTGCTCGTTTGGGGTGGAAATATACTGGGTTCCAGAACAGATCTGCATGTTCAAACCGGAACCATGAAAGCTCAAATTTATCGGGACATCATTCTGGAACAACATGTACGTTTGTTTAGGGGTGCCATGGGCGCCGAATTTGTGTTTATGGATGACAACGCCCGTCCTCACCGAGCAAACATCGTAAACGAATGCCTTGAATCTGAGAATATAACCCGTATGGAATGGCCAGCATTTTCACCTGACTTGAATCCGATAGAGCATGTGTGGGACATGGTTGACGGGCTGCTACTCGTCGGCCAACCACCTCCTACATGTGTACCGGAACTTCGGAGAGCATTGCTTGCTGAATGGAGTGATCTTCCCCAAGATCAGATCGATAATTTGATACTCAGCATGCCTAGGCGTTGTACGGACCGTATTTGGATTGGATTTTGGGTTTATTGGCGCAAGGATCAATTTGGTCAAACTGCGCCAAAACAAATATAAAAATAAGAAAAATGTCCTTTTGTCACTATAAATGATGCATCGTCGGTGACGTTTGCGTCTTATATGACGTAGAGCCTGAAGGACTGCGTACAGTTCTGCCGAATATATAGTGAATGTGTCGTGAAGTTTGAAAGATGTCTCCGCACAGAAGATGAAGGCACAACCGACATGCCCGGGGCTCTTAGAGCCGTCGGTATATATGGGGAAGTACCTATTGTACCTGTGCCTGAAGAATATCTGTCGATATATGACATCTGCTGTGGTGGCTCTAGGGTATAATGATAATGAAAGAGACATCTGGCAGAGACCGCTCCCATGGTGCCAGTTGAAAAGCAACTGGGGCCACACGACTGATGTCAAATTCCAGTTCTTCCACAAGTGCCCTCATACTAAGACCGTAAGATGGAACACATGAAGGGCGAGCAGCAAATAGTCTATTAAATGAGGGATTAAAAATGACACGATGAAGTGGATGACCCGGTAAAGACTTCATTTTGATATAATATTTCAAAGAAAGTTGTTGGCGTCTTGATGTCAGTGATGATGGCTCGTTGCATTCGACATACAGGCTCTCCATTGGAGACGTCCGGAAAGCTCCAGAACAAATCCGCAGGGCGAGATGGTGGACTGGGTCGAGCACACTCATATAGCTCCGAGGTGCCGACCGATACACAATGGAGCCGTAGTCGAGCTTCGATCTTATTAAAGCTTTATATAAGTGGAGGAGCGACTTACGGTCTGCTCCCCATGATGTAGAAGAGATGACCTTCAAGAGGTTCATCGTCTTCATGCAACGAGCTCTTAATTGCAAAATATGAGGTTTGAAAGTGAGTTTATTGTCAAATGTGATGCCGAGGAATTTTGTGTTTTCTACTATTGCTTTGAAACTATTGTGCGTAATTATGAAAATCTCGACAAAAGTGCATAGCGACAGTTTTGTCAGCGGAGAATGAGAAGCCGTTATTATGTGCCCACTTGATCTTGTTCAGTGAGGTTTGTAATTGTCTCTCGGCTGTCCTCATATTCACTTATTGATATGATATTAACAGATCATCCACGTAAAGTGCGCCAGTGACTGACAACGGGAGTTGGTTCAACACCCCGTTGAGTCTCGAAATAAAAAGTGTCACACTTAAAATACTACCTTGAGGTACACCTTGTTCTTGAATTTGGGGAGCTGATAACGTGCTTCCGATCCGTACCTGAAAGTTCTTAATAAAAATGGGCAAGTTGCCCCGCAAGCCGCAATTATAGAGGTCAGAAAGAATTCCGTGCCTCGAAGTACGATCGTAGGCCTTTTCTATATCGAAAAATATAGCTATCATATGCTCCCTCTTTACGAATGCTTGTCTTATTCATGTCTCAAGGCGTAACATATTGCATGTTGTGGACCTGAACCGTCTAAAGCCGCTTTGATGTTTAGATAAAATATTGTTAACCTCAAGGTAGTGCATAAGGCGATAGTTGACCATGCGTTACATGAGCTTACATAGACAACTGGTCAAAGCAATACGTCGGTAACTATTAGGTTGCTGAGGATTTTTGCCAGGCTTCAGGAATGCAAGAACAATGGCTGCTCGCCAGGTGTCAGAAAATGAATGACTGACCCAGATCCGATTAAATAATATGAGTAAATGTGAGAGTGATTCAGATGAGAAATGCCGAATCATGGAATAATGAATGGCATCGGGTCCTACAGCTGAGTCAGGACTTCGCTGCAAGGCCGTCGTCAGTTCATGAAGGGTGAACAATGAATTGTATCCCTCCGGTGTAAAAGGCCGGAAGGTGTACGATGTACGTTCGGCCGATGATTTAATGGGATGAAACGTTGGGGGATAATTCGCATCACTGGAGACAGTGGCGAAATGGGCGGCGATGGTATCCGCAATATCCCATTGGTGTTTAAAATAGTGATGGGATGAGACTGATAATGACCATTGATTTTTCGGATCCGGTCCCAAATGACTTTCGATGAAGTAGATGAATTGATTCCCGTGGTAAACTTTTGCCAGGACTCGCGTTGAGCCTGGTTCTTCTCGCTATCGCCTTTGCTTTTAAAAGTGCCAACTTGTTGTCATGGGTAGGATACCGCCGGAACCTACTCCATGCTTTCTTTTGTGCTTTAACCCATTTTATCCCACTGTCCTATTTAGAGGACAGCTAAAAAATAACATGTGTAAATCAGTATTTTTTTGTTGCGAATATTTTTTCAGTTGGAACATGTAGGGGTATGTATAAGCTTCTGCCAGCGTGAGTTATGTGTCTGTTCCCCCCCTCCTCCATCTGGAAACTTTGGTTATCCCCCGCTTTAGGGGGCGCTGTTTGTATCTTCTCTTTGCAGTTGCAGAATTCCTTCTCAGTGTACTTTGGATACGTGGCTAGGCATTTTTTATGTAAGAGTACTCTTTCCTTATCATCCTGATGGTTAATTAAAGCTTTATTGTTATTAGGTAAGTTGTAGCACATTATTTTATAACTGTCCTCTAAATAGGACAGTGGGACGATGAGCTTGCAATTGTCGCTTATTTCTCCCCTTATAGCTAAGAGTGAAAAAAACTTTTTTTTTCTCCCTAGCTTTTCCCCCCTGCATAGTCATGTCTAGGCAGAGGTTCCTGAAGTTGGAGGAAGCATTGGAACTACTAAATCGTTTAGATTCAGATGAGAGTGATTTTGAAATAGATGTTGTACCGCCAGATGCCAGTGAACTAACTGACGAAGATGAAGGGGATGACAATGAAGTAAATGCTGGTGAGATTATTGTAAACGACGTTCCTGGAACTCTGGAGGTTAGAATTGGAGACAGTTTTGAGCCCGAAGCTTCCATAAGCTCTGGTGTTTCGACAACAAAGCGCAGACGAAAAGCTAAGAAGCATCAGTCTTCTTGGGTAAAGATGAAATCACCACAATATACAAAATGGAAAACACAGGATGATTCAATTGCAAATGACTTGCTCGAGAAGATTGGTTCAGTCGGAGTTGTTACGGATGCTTTGGTGACATTGTTAGTCATATTAGCTGATGATGGATTTGTTACCATATTAGAGTATGATCTAGTACCTATTGGAGTTTGGTTAGAGGTTATACGACGGCATGCTTCGATATATGAGATGTTATTGAGGACCTTGTCTTCAATCTTATCTTCTGGATCTCTTTCTTCATTCCATTTCGGACACTTTCTTTCAAATGCGGGGTGGTCGCCACCGCAATTGACGCACTTCAATGGTGAATCAGTGCAGTTGTCACCGCATTTTGCGCAGGTGGGTTGACTGCGGCACGCCGTTCGTGAGTGACCGTACTTTTGGCAGTTGAAGCATCGAACGCGGTTAGGAATGTAGGGCCGGATTTTGAGGTTATAATAACTTATTTTGATATCTTTCGGCAACGTCGGTGAAGAGAACGCGAGAATTATATTACGTGTTGGAGCTGGATTGCCATCTTTGCGGCTCATATGTTTAGTTGATTTTACGCCTTGAGACACCAGCTCTTGTGTTACTTCTTCTTAATTATAACTTAATGTTAATTAAGTTATTATCTGAAATAACACCACGTGAATAATTCAATGTGGGATGGATTTTGACCGTTATTGGAATGTCTCCGGCTTGTTTGGATGTGTTAGTTTCGATGAGAAGGTCTCGTGAACGAAGGGCCTTCACCGATTTTAAGGTACCTACTGTGCCATAGAGAGCTTTATATATTACAAATGGTGATACTTTGGTCAGTTGTTTCTCGGTATCCGAAGAGTGCAGAAAGGAGAATGAAACAGTTGATGAATTTGAAGCAGCAGTTACAGTGACATGTGTTTGGTTCGAAGCAGTTCTTTGACGTTCTGGTGCATTTTGATTTTTTTACCATATTTGAATGGGTATTGTTAGACGCTCACCCACTATGCAGCCCTACGAGGAAACGCGCACACGTAACCGATGAAGGTTAGTAGCAACGCCAGGTTTGGTGAGAGCTGTACACCACCAAAGCAGGCGAGCAGACGCGTTCAAGATCCAAGATCGTCGTGAAGCAGCACCAACAAACCTCAACGACGTCCGGCAGGCCCGGCCCCTCTACCTGCCCAATAGTGTAACCCCTTCAGCCACCCAGACGGGGCTAATCCAGGCCTTCCGTTTCGGCTGAATCCGAGGCCAAAACTAGCGCATCAGGCTAACCAGGATCCCCATCTCCAGCCTTACGGGTCTCCACGCACGGCAAACACGCAGGTAGACAGCATTCCAGATAGGGCATACGCTAGAAGCAATGCCCCATCTGGGAGGACCACATCCCACCTAAGCGGGGCCCACGATGAGGGGTGATACATTAAAGACGAGAACAAGACAAAACTAAACGTAAGACAAGTACTGTAAATGTGTAAAAACATGTAATCTGGGCTATTGAAAGTGCATGATATGAGCACAAAAATGCGATGACAATGACGTGTGATAGATTTGGCGTTACCCAGAGTGCACCACGAGGAGACCTATCACATTACACCCCTGGAAACTATTTCAGGAGAATTTACTGTCGTAATCCTGAATTTAGGGCCTAGTATCATATGAAGCACAGTACACTTAACACTAATATGAACATTGAACGTATGCACGGAACCATAAAATACATCTATTTGAAGGGGGAAAATTTGAAAAGACTGGACAAATGTATGCATGCACTTATGCGGTTTGTGCGAGATAAGTTTGTTGAAAGGCTGATTGTGCTGTATAAGATGAAGAAAGACAGACATGAGACTGGCATGCCGTTATCTTAAAATATTGTAAAAAAAGATCAAGGTTGGGTGACACAATTGAAGATAACCGATTAGATTGAGACTGCAAGATTTTATTGTCAAGTTGTAAAGTTTGTATTCACCGATATCGCTGCTCGTGTCCAGATAGTGATATTGGATGGAACACCTCCACTACTTTGTAGCAGAAGCTTTGTTCCTAAAAACACGGATTAATATTGTCGTGGACAATGAACAAGAAATGATTGTTGACAGTTTGAAGCACAATATTTCAAGTGCATCATAAAATAGGTCTTTGGAAAACATGAAGATGGAAATTCAAGATCTGATTAGATTTTAAACATACTAGCGCAAGGACCAATTTGGTCAAACTGCACCAAAACAATGATAGTATAAAAAAAGAAAAATTGTTGTCATATCAAGAAAGTGAGTTTACGTAAAACAATGACGTGGATTGTAAATTATATGTAATTCTAAAAACCAATGGCTTTAATGAATTTAAAAATGCGAGATGCATCACAATGGTCATTTAAAATGTCGTGAAGTGAAAGATGACTGACCAAAAGCAGTCGTAAAATGATGACGTTCAAGAAGTAGTACAGAAATTGTTGGCTGTAATATCATGAGGAAGAAGCAAAAATATTTTTAAAAAGAGTAGAAGGCACACACCAATCATTGACGCGGTGAAATCATCAAAGGTTTACATTTGGAAACTTGTTGTGAAGTCACACACCGTCGCCAAGAGGCTGTTTTGGCACAAAAGAAAACCTGTTCTAAAAAACAAGTAGGAAGAGAGAAAAAGACAAGTTCTTCAGCCTTCTGGTTCCTACAGTGATCGAGAGAGGTAGTCTTTACCTCAACTCTGGTAATTTATACATACACCGATACGGAAACCATACCCTGTAATCGTATATGGTAGAACAAGCATAATGCTACAGTGAATGAAAAAAAAAAAAAAAAAAAGAGTTCATTTGAGTTGGTGACACACTTCTATGAATATAGTTGAGTGGAACAGAAGCAGATGATTGCGCCCGCGATTCGAACACAATCTCCAAGAACATATTACCACATGGCTTCATCCTTGAGAAATATGGGCACCCGGAGTCGTCCGTCCCTCTGAACTGTTCTCCGTGTCAGATGATTCGGATCTTCACCTCTAAGATTTTCTTAATTTAGAATTCCAATTCCTCACAGCTTCTCTCGACACCCTGGTGAAAACTGACTTTATCAACATCTCCGATGACAGCGCCAAGGGGTACATTTTGGAGGTCGATCTAGAGTAACCGGTGAGTGTTCACAACCTCCATAACGAAGGCTGAAAACATTAAAATATCTGGTGATATGTACTCCGATTTTATGAAGAAAACCAGTGGGCCAACGAATCCGTGTGTCAAATTAGCACCAAATTTTAATGATAAGGTCGCGTACATCATTCATTATAGGAATCTGCAATTCGTATACAGCGCTGGGGATGCGAATCCCATCAATTCGTCGTGTCCTCGAGTTCTCTCAGCGACCTTGGCTCCGCCCATACATCGAATTCAACACCAACAAGAGAGCCACAGGTGACTTTGAAAAAGATTTATACAAACTCATGAATAATTAGGTGTATGGGAAGTCGCTAGAGAACCTCAGGAAACACAATAACATCCAATTGATTCACAAGGAGAAGAGAGCCAAGAAATTGATCGCATCCCCAGCATTCGAAATAATCAACGAAGACCTGGTCGTACTTAAAATGAAGAAGACCACCATCAAGTTGGATCGCCCCATATAAACCGGTGTAACGATTCTAGACTTGTCGAAACACCTGATGGTGGACTTCCACTACAACTACGTTAAAGAAAAGTACGGCCAGGACGCAACCTTATTGTTCTCCGATGCGGATTCGTTGTGCTATGAAATCATCACAGATGATATATATTGAGAGATTCCCACAAATTCGACACATCCAACTATCCCAGTGAACACAAATTGTATAATGTTGCAAACAAAAACATTACTGGAGTGATGAAGGACAAGACTGCAGGAGACCCGGTAGACAAATTTGTGGGACTTCGTCCAAAAATGTACAGTTTCATTACCGGTGATATAGAAAAGGAAACTGCAAAGGGTGTCGTGCGCTCTGTTGTCAAGAAAAAAAATTCATCTCTCATGCAGACTATCTTCAATGTCTGCGTGAAAATTCTTTCATGAGGCACGACATGCCTAAAATTCAATCCCAGTGTCATGTGCTGCAAACAATTCAGCAAAGGAAAATCAGTTTGTCAGCACACGACAATAAAAGATATATTTTAGACTATGGCATAAGCACTTTAGCTTATGGCCATTACAACACCTGGTGATTTTTTTATTTAGAGTTTTATTTATACACATTGTTCCGGTGATTTTTTTAGAGTTTTATTTGTTATGATTTTTTAGAGTATTTTATATTTATACATATGTTTTCCTCTCCCCATATCTTCATGAAATATAGTGGTGGTGTTCTACAATTGTGTGGTGCTCAATAGTGAATAAACAGTACTTCATGGACACTGTAAATATTTTAATTTGTATATATTTTTAATTAATTTTGGTAATGGGTTTTCCATTTAATTGATTTTTTTTCTATTTGATTGATATTTGTGAATGTAATTTTATGTATATATTTGTATATATTGCATTGTGCAGTGTCCGCAGATGCACAACACATTCAGTTGTGGAAGGACACTTGCAAATCCATGAAATCGTGGAGATTTGTGGATCCCCTGGCAAGCACGAAGAAGCCTCGTTGCAAACCAGGTTGGACTCTGACCCTTACTTCATTAGCCATGTTGGCTGAAGAGGTCCTCCTGTCAGAGCTCCATGCCAGGACGATGCAACCAGGATTGCCTCGAGAATTTTTTCAGTAGAGCGAGAGGTGGGAATCGCACCAATCCGACTGCCCACGAGTTTCGCTCAGCGTTCAAATGGTCAATGCACATGGAGCCAGCAGGATCACGAACTGTGAACCAGATGGTGACAAGTTCATGTTCCACTTACTCTTATCTGGTTCACAGTTTGTTCCATCAGAGGAGGAAGAGCAACCATCATGCTGCGAGTCAGCCGCTCCAGACGTTGTTGAATTGCTCAATGGGTCTTCAATGGATGTCATTAACAGAGGTAAATGCATGTGCATACATTGCTGGCTACATAGCTTGCAGAGCTGTCTGGTGCCAGTCGCATGCTGTGCGAAGCAGCGGTGCTTGGCTCCACCGAGTTGGAAGACTACTTGATGTAAAGTAGTTATGGATTGACATGTCCGTCAAAAAATTTGGTGGAATTCATTGCTGCTAGCATAACAATCGCTGAAACCCATCTAGCCTCGTCCATATCAAAAGGATGTGTGTTATTGCACCTTAAACAGTGAGTGAGGCGAGGCTTTTGGATTTCATCGATTGTGATACCCACGCAGAAGCTTTAAAAGAAAAAATAATCACTCATGCTTCAAAGCTTTTTCTTAAAATATGTCTCAGAGAAACTGATAGAAAGTTAGCTGCAATGACTTTCGATATAAATAACTTGCGAACTCTGGCAAAGAGAAAAAGAGTAAGCATGATAGGAAAAATTCACCAACATACAATTTATAAAGGGCAAATTTAGGATGCATTATTTATTACTCTAATGAATTTTACGGAAGATTTGATGCATCCACAACTTTCTTTTCACCCAATTTTTATAATTCTGCTTTACCTTGGAATATATATTAGCTGACATTTATTCTGGACGCAACCGTGATTTTTTTCTTGATCCTTGAATATTAGTGGTAAAAAAATGGTATAGTTTCGCAATGTTCAAAGAGCAAAAAGCTGTCTAGCAGCAAAGAGAAATTCTGCATTAGCTGTCAATCATTAATGTAGGCGTGCATGGAGCGCCGTTCAAATTCTGTGGTGCCGCTCGTGTCAATTGGCTTCCTTTTCTAATACAGCTTTGGGTTACCCTTTGCTCCCGGAAACACTAATAACGTTGTATCAATAGTTTGATTCCCAAAGCGTACAGGTACTTCGACTTCATAGACCTTGCGGATAGACCGGGTACCATCAGGTGCATTTGGCAGAAATGTGTTTTGAGAACTCATTTTGTAACATTGCCGTTCGCCAATTAAGGCTCTGAAGGAAACTTCTTTCTTTGCAGAGAGAAAAAGGAAACCACGATTTCGAGAAATTCTGTACCTGTTCATTGCTAGCCATAGAGGCTCGGTTGTGGCGAATATTTCTCAAGTATTTTCAAATAATTGGCAATTTATTCCGCGGTGTATATTTCAGTATGGAAGTTATTGAAACCTCTAAGGAGAAGCCATCTATGGGGGACATAAATACAGACAGTGTAGATTGGATTTTTTTGGCGCAAGGACCGTCTTTCTAGGTGAAGCTGCGCCAAAACAAATGTCTATAGAAGACTTGTTCTTGCCATATCAAAAAGTATTCGTGAAACAGTTTAAAGTTGACAAAAATATCACTTGTAAAAAAGCGAGGGATGGAGACGTTCTGTTTGTTTTTAAGCATTCCTGCAAACCGAACATAGCTGGTGCAGAAGTTAAAAAACACATAAGAGAATCCGGCGAGAAGGCTTCGAAAGTGTACAGTAAAGAAATTATGCCCTTAGTAAGGCAAGGCTATTTTATAACGACCTACTCACATATTCACATCGAAGAAATGTATGGAGCCAGCGAACGACGATGTTTTGAAGATGCGAGAAGGCTCGGGTTTTTTTTATTTGCAGATAATACACACGAAGGACGAATTCTCATTTTTGCTAGTGCCAAAGGTAAGGAGGTCATCAGAAATCCAAAGTAAAGTCATTTATTGGTGATGGGACTTTTAAAAGCCACCCAAAACAATTTCCAAAATTATATGCGATACATGCCGATATTTGGAGCCACATGGTTTGTTCATTTTCAAAAAGGGTTTTCTCTACAATGTTAAAAATGTTCCAACACATCACCAGCGTAATTTGGAGAGCAAATTGTTGTGCTTGTGTGCAGAATACAAATACACTTGTTCTGATACATGTGTATTAGATTACAATATGTGTAAGCACATTCATATCGATACTAATGTTCTTCAGAACTTGATACAGCAAGTTATAATATTGAAATATACATCAGAAAAAGAAGTTATCAGTAAAGAAGTCTGTAAAACTCGAATGACCAGTGATGAGAATGAAAATTAGAAGGAATCTGCAATGTCTGCTGTTCTTGGATTTATTCTAAAAATCCACAACTTCTCATCTAAATAACAATTTCAATATTGGAGAGCAGATGCATAGCTCTCAAAGAAAAAGGAAAGCTACTCCCAATTGTTTCAGAAGCATCCATGCTGAAAACGATTGTGCCTCAACGTTATTTCCCTTCAAAGAAAAAAAGATGCATGTCAAAAAAATAAAACTGAATCAAATGTTCTCGTAAAAATGATCACAGTTAACAGTGACAAGATGTTTACAGGAGAGAAGTAAAATTGTCTTAATAGTTTGGAAAATGCTACTGAGTCGTGATCACAATGGATCTAAAATTACTCGTAATTTTGCTTATACAGTAGGACCTTCAAATTGGTAGTACTTCTGAAGACGATGTAGTTGTGGACAACATAAAAAGAGAATTTGACACAAGAAGTGATGAAATTGTCACAGATACATCTGAAAAGGGTAAACACACTTATGTGAGACCTATTGCCAGTCCCTCTTTATACGTCTATGATGACGACGTTGTCATTTAGATTTGTCGTACAAAGCATTTCGGGAAAATTAAAGTATGCATACGCTCAGGAGTCTTTTGACTGATAACTCTCAATCCAAACTACTGTCCAGAAAAAATTGATGTTTGACAAAAAGCTATACAAGTTGTTATTCACATTTGTCACGAAACAGAAAAGGCTGTTGGAATGGATTCTCTCGTCATTTTATTTGTCTTTCAATTGGTCAGGTTGTATATATACTGTTCCTTTTCTATATATAATTTTTTCATTTTTTTCATATTTCATTTACCCGTTGTCATGCCTTCTGTGTTAAGCGTATTCAAGAAATATCAGGACCTCCATCTTATATTTTCTAATGGTAGGGCAACCTTCGGGAAAGAGGGACTGGGCAACATCGTTTTTTATTTTATTATACCTGTGCCGAAATAAGCACCTATTCTTAGAATTCTTGAGAGAATCATGGCTCATTTAGTCAGAAATGCTTTGCAATAAATACAACTGTGCCATGAAGGTTGTCCTAAAAAAACTTTCCGATGGTTTTATTTGGGAATGCAGTTAGGAGTTGTAGAACCCAGAAGTCAGTCAAGTATGGGTAATGGTTCACTTGCAGCAAGTTGAATCGCCATGAGATTTGGCTGCTCCGAAAGCTTCAGGATAGCAGGAGTATTTTTTTTCATCTCACACCTTGGTCGACTGGCAGCAATTCATCCATGAATCATATTGAGCTCACATCAAGAAAAAATAAGCGGCACAGGAAAGATAGTAGAGATAGATTAATCAAAGTTTGGGAAGAGGAAGTACACACCTTAGCTGATAATTCAGAAACGAAACTATACTTAACCACACTGAAATCTGAGAAAATAAGTGTGGGTCAGGTAAGGTTGTTGAGATCGACGAATTGAAATTTGGTAAGAGAAAATGTAGTGGTGATAAGGTGGAGGGTCAATGGTTTTTTGATCGAGTAGAGAGGGAATCAGGTAAGTTCTTCTTGATACGCGTTAAACGATCGGTCCGCGAATGACCATTCATTCTGATTGCTAGAAGGCGTATAATCGTCTAGGTGAGAGAGGTGACACCCATTTCAAAGTTAATCACAGTATGGGATTTGTCAACGCAGAGGTTCCCACACAAACACCATCGAGAGCTTTTGGCAACATGTAAAGAGTTCACTGCCCGAGTATAATCGGCAGACAGACTTCAAATTTTATTTGGCTTTATTTCTGTTCAAGAAGGCTTGCTTAAAAAAAAAAATGGACAAATTTAATGTTTTTTTGGAAATAGTTAGAGATGTTAAATAGGAAGATTACAAGTTCTCCATCCGTCACTATTTAGTTTATTTAATATGCAGGAATATTTCATCCCAGATTGTTATTTTTTAGTTGGCAACTTTTTTTCGATAAGTCGCCAACACCGACACACTGTGTTCTGCTGGGTTGTCGTTGTTCTAGAATGTTCTTTTTGTTTAAAAAGGTAGCACTAGATGTTTTTCCGTGTTCCTAGCGTGTCTCTCTTCTCCCTTTTCTATTTTTTGTTCTAAATGACATCACCTTATACCAGCAGCATTTAGAATGATTTGAATCACCGTTGGGAGATTAGATCACCCTCTCTTTCTTCCATATGTATAATGTAGTGTGTGGCTCGGATTAATTATTGGATCTCTCGGGTTGTACATTTAATATTTTGCAATATTTATTTTCTGCATACAGGATGCCCCAGTATCCTTTATTTATTTAAAAGAATCTGGATTCCCGGAAAAAAAGTGCGGGTGCAGTATAATCCAGACCACCAAATTAGTATAATCCACACCGCCAAGCTGCTATAAATCAACAACGCCGGCATAATAACGGTGAGCTGCGGTTTCTTCACTCTCGCTTTCTAGAAGCTTCCATTACAGATGGCGCTTGAAGTGCGGAAGATTCAAATGGATATCCAGTGTTTGTTCCCTTTGTTCAGTCGCATTGTCTTGGATTATTCCCGATTACCTTTCGCTAGTTGTTTTTAGCGCGTCTGTTCAAATATTTAAACAGCCATTTAGTCTTTATCGTTACGATCATTACAATTACATTTCCCAGCATTGTCTACATTCCCTATTTGGTTATCTTGTTCCCTCGTGTTTCATTATTAATTATTATAAATCCAGTTCATATACGATTTCGGAATGGCTGGTTCAGTGGATTTCAAGTTTTTGGTGAAATTGGAGTGCCAAGGCAAACGAGTTGTTGTCGATTGGTGCTCTTGCCAACTCGTACGAGTGTCCGAAATGCAACAGTCAGATGAAACTAGTGGAGCGGAACGCCACGATTCGTCCGGCAAATGCAAATGATGTTGCCGATCCAAGTCTGTAAAAAAGAGGTCCTGTGTGGTTCGAGTCAAGCAGGCTCAGTGCCAGCACCATCCTCCAGCTCAAGTATTTGTGTTTGCACCAGAGCTCCAACGATTTCATTATGAATGAGTTGGACGTGGCCTCCCACACTGTCGTTGACTGGAAGATGTTCTGCCGAGAGGTGTGTGAGGTCATCCTCATGAACAATAATGACTGGATTGGGGGTTTCCAGACCATGGTGGAAGTCGATGAGAGCGAATTTGGGAAAAGGAAATACAACCACGGCAGACGCATTGAAGGGAAATGGGGTTTCGGCGGCATTGACAGTGTGACTGGAAAGTGTTTTTTCTGCAGGTGGTCACTGATCGCAGCAGTGCCACGCTATTGCAAATAATACAGGACAACATTCTCACCGGCACAACAGTAATCTCGGACTGTTGGGCCGGCTATTCACCTGACTTAGGCAGTCGAGCCTCTACCCGCATGAACTTCAAGGATCCGGTCACTGGTGCCCACACCATAGAGGACATATGGAGTGCTGTGAAGCGAGGCTTGAACAGCAACAACGTAAGTGAAGAGTTTGACAGCTACCTGGCGGAATATATTTGGAGGAAGCGGGTGAAGGCAATGGGGATTAATGTTAATGGAGGTAGGAGAAAAAGTAATTGAAGAATTGTTATTGATTTTGAAAGCATTTCTCTTATATTACTGAGTATAGCCCGGAAGCCAGGCAAGTGCATGGTAATGGTGGTCCTGGAATTGGAGTAATCCTGAGGCTCCACTGAAAATCTGTTTTGGGCGTAGGGTCAATATAACTTGTATAATAATGTGCAGAAAATCTGGCATCATTATCCAGCGTTACCAGACCAGTTCCTTATCTACTTCTTTCACAGCGTTGCCTACATTCTCTATCTCATTATTTTGTTCCCATTCATTATCTTGCTTTCCTCGTGTTTCACTAAGAAATCCAGTTCATATACGATTTCAGAATGGCTGGTTCAGTAGATTTCAAGTTTTTGGTGAAATTGGAGTGCCAAGGCGAATGAGCTGTTGTAGATTGATGCATGCAGTTTGGTGTTCTCGCCAACTCGTATGAGTGTCCGAAATGCAAGTCAGATGAAACTAATGGAGCGCAGCAATTCATCCGACAAGTACGAATGGCATCGCTGATCCAAGGCAATGTACACGACGTGAAGAGGTCTGTGAGAAAGGGGTCCTGATTTGAGTCGAGCAGGCTTAGTGCCAACGCCATCCTCCAGCTCACGTATTTGTGGTTACACCAGAGCTCCAACGATTTCATCATGAATGAGTTGGATGTGGCCTCCCACACTGTCATTGACTGGAAGATGTTCTGCCGAGAGGTGTGTGAGGTCATCCTCATGAATAATAATGACTGGATTTAGGGTTTCCAGACCATGGTGGAAGTCGATGAGAGCGAATTTGGGAAAAGGAAATACAACCGCGGCAGACGCATTGAAGGGAAATGGGGTTTCGGCGGCATCGACAGTGTGACTGGAAAGTGTTTTTTCTGCAGGTGGTCACTGATCGCAGCAGTGCCACGCTATTGCAAATAATACAGGACAACATTCTCACCGGCACAACAGTAATCTCGGACTGTTGGGCCGGCTATTCCGGACTTAGGCAGTCGAGCCTCTACCCGCATGAACTTCAAGGATCCGGTCACTGGTGCCCACACCATAGAGGACATATGGAGTGCTGTGAAGCGAGGCTTGAACAGCAACAACGTAAGTGAAGAGTTCGACAGCTACCTGGCGGAATATATTTGGAGGAAGCGGGTGAAGGCAATGGGGATTAATGTTAATGGAGGTAGGAGAAAAAGTAATTGAAGAATTGTTATTGATTTTGAAAGCATTTCTCTTATATTACTGAGTATAGCCCGGAAGCCAGGCAAGTGCATGGTAATGGTGGTCCTGGAATTGGAGTAATCCTGAGGCTCCACTGAAAATCTGTTTTGGGCGTAGGGTCAATATAACTTGTATAATAATGTGCAGAAAATCTGGCATCATTATCCAGCGTTACCAGACCAGTTCCTTATCTACTTCTTTCACAGCGTTGCCTACATTCTCTATCTCGTTATTTTGTTCCCATTCATTATCTTGCTTTCCTCGTGTTTCACTAATTATTAGAAATCCAGTTCATATACGATTTCGGAATGGCTGGTTCAGTAGATTTCAAGTTTTTGGTGAAATTGGAGTGCCAAGGCGAATGAGCTGTTGTAGATTGGTGTTCTCGCCAACTCGTATGAGTGTCCGAAATGCAACAGTCACATGAAACTAATGGAGCGCAGCAATTCGTCCGACAAGTACGAATGGCATCGCTGATCCAAGGCAATGTACACGACGTGAAGAGGTCTGTGAGAAAGGGGTCCTGATTTGAGTCGAGCAGGCTTAGTGCCAACGCCATCCTCCAGCTCACGTATTTGTGGTTACACCAGAGCTCCAACGATTTCATCATGAATGAGTTGGATGTGGCCTCCCACACTGTCATTGACTGGAAGATGTTCTGCCGAGAGGTGTGTGAGGTCATCCTCATGAATAATAATGACTGGATTCAGGGTTTCCAGACCATGGTGGAAGTCGATGAGAGCGAATTTGGGAAAAGGAAATACAACCGCGGCAGACGCATTGAAGGGAAATGGGGTTTCGGCGGCATCGACAGTGTGACTGGAAAGTGTTTTTTCTGCAGGTGGTCACCGATCGCAGCAGTGCCACGCTATTGCAAATAATACAGGACAACATTCTCCCAGGCACAACAGTAATCTCGGACTGTTGGGCCGGCTATTCCGGACTTAGGCAGTCGAGCCTCTACCCGCATGAACTTCAAGGATCCGGTCACTGGTGCCCACACCATAGAGGACATATGGAGTGCTGTGAAGAGAGGCTTGAACAGCAACAATGTAAGTGAGGAACTCGACAACTACCTGGCAGAATATATTTGGAGGAAGCGGGTAAAGGCAATGGGACTTAACAAGGTGACTTAGTTTTCCACATTTGTAGAGGATGTCGTCACGGTTTACCCTCCGGCATCGCAAGATGCGTAATGGGTTTTGTAGAACTAAAGAAGACAGCCTGTCTTAGTCCAAAGAACGCAGAGGAGCTGCAGCAATTAAGAAAAAGATGAGTGAAATTTTGTTTCTTTAATTTCCTAAAGCTATTTCTTTCCTCCTCTTTCTTTTCCATGTGAATCTCAAACCTTCATAATGCTTATCCTAGAGCAGTGTTTGCCAACTGTGCATTCGGGGGAAGGGTGGGGGTAGTCACGGCAAGAAGTGTGTAAGTTTTCAGCGAGCCTGTTCCTGCTTCCGGTGACATGCTTTCAGACGAATGGCCTGAGAGTGATTTTTATAAATGGGAATGAATACCTCCCCCAAACTAGGCCATTGCCCTCCACCCCAAAGCAAAATATGCTGAAACCGTTGTGGACGTACATTGCAGAACAGTCATTCATTTCATGCTGTTGCAATAATAACATGTTTCTTGCCGTGTGGTGATATTTCATTTATTTCTATTTCAATTTCAATGATGTGCACATTCATTTTAACAGATGACATTTCGGATTTTATGGAACGGGACGAGAGAATTTGCCATCAACAGCTACAGAGGGGAGTCTGCGGAACATTGACCTGCCCTATGAGGTCTGTGATTTATAAACTTTCGCAACAGGTGGGGGTTCACGACCATAGGTGTGTGCAGAATTTTCTGAAGGAGGGGGGGGGGGGGTGTTACAATTTTTTTTTTACCCTAAAGGGAGTTTAAATTTTTTCATCTACAATAACACTTTAATCTTGGCTAGACGACAGTCCTCTGCGTACACCAAAACTGACCAAAAACTGTTCTACTAAACATGTTAACCCATTTTGTTTCCTAATTCGGAAAATGTTAGTCCATTCAGATAACCCCTGTTTATGAATGTTTGATACTCACGATTTGGGGTTTATGAATGCGATAATATTCTTGACTTCTTATTTCTTTCAGAAAGATCTTCATTCGAAACTTATTTAAAGTTCAGGAGAGACTACTGTGATAGTGCCGTCAAAGAAATCAGGGATTAGAACCTGGCTGAAGTTATTCTGCTGTTGTCAACTCTGAGGCGCTCGAATGGAAGCTGATGTTCCTGTCAAACAGTCCAGCCGTCTACACAGACAGTAACAAAGAAACATTTGCTTTGGGAGACATAATACCTATCACAAATCATATTTTTAACCCTCTTGCAAGTTTGTGGTGTTCGGTCAGAACTTAGCTCCAAAATTACATATTTGGGATATAAGCATGGAACAGATGCAGTATGGTCTGCCACGACTTTGGCGACTTTTTTCTTGCGATAAGTCGCCAAGACCATCATAATGGGGCTCTGGGTTGCCGTATTTTTCAACATCTTTTCAGTTTTCGCTGGGTGATATTAGACGGCGCTGACTTCGCCGAACAGGATTTTTCTTTTGTTCACAGCGTCTTTTCAAAAATTCAAAACACCCATTGTTCCATTTCCAGCGCATCTCTCTTGGATTATTATTCCTCCCTTCTGTAGCTCAAGTCATTTGGATTATTATCTGGTCAGGTTGTACCATAGTTTTATTGAATCGTTCTATTTATTACTTATTCATCCATTGCCATGCCTACTGTCTTATCGGTTTATTATTTAAAATGAACCTACAGAATTTTTCATTCCCGGATCTGTTTATTATTAAAAAAGTTGCAGTGTGTTCTAGAATTTTCGTTCTTCCAGAATTTTCTATTCCAGATGGCGCGTGCTTCGCAAAACGGGGTTTTTCTCTTGTTAACCACGTCTTTCAAAACTTTGATACAGTCACTGTACCATTTTCTGCGCGTCTCTTGTTTTGTGCGTTCGTTTTTTGTTTCTCTCGCCGTTTCCGTTGGATTATTCTTCTGGTCAGGTTGTACCGTTCCCTTTATATTATTTTTTCATTCATTATTTCATTTGGCATGCCTTCTGTATTTAGCGTAGTTAAGAAATATCAGTGTATAATTTCTAAAGACCTCGATCTAACATTTTCTAATGGTAGGGCGAACTTGGGGAAAGAGCGAGCGGGCAACATCGTGTTTTATTTATCCTACCTGTGCCGAAATAAATCCCTTTTCCTAGAACTCCTTAGAGAATCACGGCTCATTAAGTCGGAAATGCTGTGCAGTAAATGCAACTGTGATATGAGGGTTGTCCCGAAAAAAAAACTTTCTGATGGTTTCATTTGGGAATGCACAGTTAGGAGTTGTAGATCCCAGAAGTCTGTTAGGTACGGTCGTGGTTCTGCTGCAGCAACCTATTCCATTGTGCGAGGTGAAAGCTCCAGTAGGATAGCAGAAGAGTTCTTTTTCTCATCTCACACCTTGGCCGACTGGCGTCAATTCGTTCACGATATAATTCTAGATCATATTGAGCTCAAGTCGGAAAAAATAGGCGGCACAGGGAAGATTGTATAAATAGATGAATCTAAGTTTGGGAAGAGGAAGTATAATAGAGGTCACAGGGTGGAGGGATAGTGGGTTTTTGGTGGCATAGAGAGGGGCTCGGGGAAGATGTTTCTTGTAGCCGTTCAAGAGAAGTCCGCGGCTACTCTCGTAGGTGTCATCAAGACATGGATAGAAAAGGGAACAACTATTTATTCAGATTGTTGGTAAGCCTATCATCATCTAGGGGAAATAGGTTACAACCACCTCAAAGTTAATCATAGCGTAGAGTTTGTTGACTCCATCACTGGTTGTCACACAATTGAGAGTGCCTGGCGACACGTCAAGGCATCGCTGCCGGAATATAATATGCAGCGAGATTTTAGATTTTATTTGGCTTTTTTTTGCTCCGGCTGTCATGCGAAGACAAAAACATTGATGTTTTCAATGGCTTTCTGGAAATAATTAGGGACATAAAATGGGAAGATTATAAAATATCTGGGGTTCCGACATCAGCGTTTTCACGCTGTAGAAAAACCTGGCTTCAGGGATCTGTCCATTGTTGAACAGATTTTCAAAAACTCTAATTAGAGTCAACCAGAGCCGTCCCTATTCTAGAATATAGACGGCCCTGAGCCAACACGACACTGTTAACAAAAAAATGCTAATTCGAAATGATGCTTCTGAGAAATATAATTTCTAGCGGCGGTTTTTTCTTTTTGTTCCTCGGTTATTATTCTTATCTCTCGCGACGCGAGGGCTCCCGCCAGGGTTATTATCAAAACTTTTAATATACATTTCTCTATTTATAATTATTGCCGTATTATTTTAAATTAATTAAAACATTCGAATTTTAACTCAGTCTATACTCACATAAATGAGGAATACTAACGCCGTGACATCTAGAACGCCATGCTCTACAATTGAAAATGGCGTTCTTTCAAGATTACTAAGCGCGCCTTTACATCGCCTGAGCTGTGTCTCCTAAGGTCTTCGGAAAAAAAAAAAAACCCTTTTAAAGTCAGGTTGGCCTATGTTGACCATACGTCCCGTATTTCCCGGGACAGTCCCGGCATTTTCTGTTTTTTTGGCCGTCTTGGTTTTTCCCGTATTTTGCACGAAGCCTACTTGAATATCTATTCTTTATTGAAGTCAAAGATTGAAATTATTTTTCAACTCATAAATTATGTTATATGATAATTACAACTATAAATGAGAATATTAATCTCCCAAATTTGTCTTGGCGAACGTTTTTTTCCAAGGGATTCATTTTAATCCACTGCAATTTGCAGTAATGCTTCGTTTCCCGCCATTGTGATTTTTTCGTAACTTCAGCAATATTTGTAATCGCAATGTCCCGTATTTCTCTCGAGGAAATATGGTCAGCTTATGTTGGGTTGACCTTACTTATTTCTGGGAATACTGATTAATCATATGACCATACGTCCAGTATTTCCCAGTTGTCTCGACTTTTTCTGTTTTGGAAGAAAAAAATTTCTCCTCTTTGTTTGAGAAGAAATACATATCCCTATTTCTCCTCAGGCCTGCAACTAGGGGTGGCAACTGGCGCCCCCAAACTAGAGATGGCGAAAATTTCACTCTTTAACGTCTTCTTCGACATTATGAGGGGGCGCCAAAATGCGTGCTTGCCCCGGCTGACCAAGCATATAGTTGCGGCCCTGTTTCTCCTTCAAGGTGTCCCTTCGGACGTTTTTGCAAAAAAAAGCACTGTGTTCACAGTTTTGCTTTGTGTTTTGAATGTGTTTATTCTGAATAATAAGGGTGTTTAAAAAAGAATCACCCGATTTGAAATGCTTATATCACGAATAATATTATATTAATATTGAACATAGACACTTAAGATTAATTTTATACTACATGGCTGATCATACAGTTTTTTTACAAACCAAATTAAAGGTGTTCAACATGTTCACCTTGGAATGCACGGCATGTGTCTATACAGTAGTCAAATTCGTCCCAAACTTATGCAAGCATGTTTGCATCCACTGCGAGTGGATTTCTGTGGACTACGTGCGGAACTCTGTCCCATGCACTCTACATTTTCGTCTGAAATGCGGGGACGGACAGGAGATATCCTTTCGCACAGACAATCTGTGTCTCGGAATTTTTTAAACCATCGCCTAATGCTCTGACTAGTAGGAAGTTCAACACCAGGGTATTGTCGACCTTGTTACGGACTCACACTTCGCGAAGCTTATGACACAAAACGATTTATGTTGTGCAGTCGCCAAATCACCAGAGTTACTGCGATATTATATAGGTCCATATTTTAAGAAAATGTAATTTTACATTATTTTAAGCGCAGGTCTCTCACTTCTTTCTTGATTAAAACTGGCAAGCATCGTGGGGATTGCAATTGACTCTCTCTCTCTCTCTCTCTCTGTTTTCTTCTACATATAATTCCGAATGACGTAATCATTCTAAATATTTACCATTGTTTTATGAACATATCTGAAATCTCGTTAAGATTGTAATGAAATTAAACCCTTTCAGCTCAAACATATTAAAAGGAAAAAAATTCGGATGAAACCACGCTAATTAAACGTAAAAATACAATAAAGAATCCTTTCAGAGAGATGATTGATTATGTAATTGAGTAATACTATTAATATAGAATGCAAAAAACCAACGATGTTCACTAAAAATACCCAGAAATTCATTGGCGTTTATTTGTGTATTTTTAACGAATATCGTTGGTTTTTTGCGTTCTACATTGCTAAAAAGGTAATTCCATCATACTATTAATATCATACTATACTTAAGAATGAGTCGTTAAGAATGAATTTCGAATTGAGTAGAATCACTCTTCAAAGGTCGTATGAAAATGCATCGTTTTCTTTCAAGAAAAAACACTACATAAGTCACCATAAAAAAATAAATTCTAATAAATTTTCTACTAAATCGACACCATCGCGAGAAGAAATTTCTATCATCATCCGATGCTGAAGGAGCGTGTATTCCCCTTCCCATCCGTATATTCTTCGCTATATTCGAAATAGAAACGATGCTTGTTTTCGGAGATAGTACCAAAATTTCCCTTTTATCCTTATTGTCATAATCAGCGCGGTTACGGATAGCGCTCTTGTTAAGAATTAATAGATAGCATAGGCACGGAAACCTAGAAAGCTGAGGCGTTTTGAGCCCCTCTCCCCAATACAATTTTTAAGGGGGTACTGAGCCCACCCACCCCCCCCCCCCAATTAATTTCTAAAAATTAAATGCAATGCACGTTCTCTCTGTCCTGCGTACACGCTTGAGTCTCGTGTATACGGGACGACAAGCAACTTTATGCCTTCCTTCCCCCCCCCCCCACAATATTTTTTTCATGTCGGCGCCTCTGATGGATAAGTAAGCCCCACTTGGGCAGTACTAAGTCATGAAAATCGGTCAATATAAGAGGATTTAGTAATATCAAAATTTTGATGGAAAAAAAATACATTATCGTACTTACGGCGTGGATTCAACAAACATTTTCTTCCGCATTACATTAATTTATTTTCGGACACCATCGAAATTACAAATACAAACACAAAGGCCTCAAGAGGCAAATCGCCAACGAGGTGTCTGAAGCTGATATGCATGTTTGAACCATGAAATGGGTCCATCCGTTGAGTAACAAACACTTAAGATATGTGACTTTTTCGCACGAAAGTTCAAGACTGCTCGTTTGTAATTCATATTTTGGTACTTCCACACACGTTATCTTTGGGTTTAAGTAATTCACGAATTTGAACGAATACATTACAAAAATTTTCTATTACAAAGTTCCTCAAAGTGATCGTCGGGGTTCCTAGTGGTGTCGTGACGAGCTGTTGACCATTGATGTTTGTGTCTCTTCCCAAGCGGTTCTTTTATAAAAAAAAACCCAGCATGCAAAAAGGCCATAGCCGTAGGTGAATGAACAGTGATGCTAAAATTATGCCCCCACCCGCATCCTGCCTCAGGGTCCCGAGGCTAGGCTCTTTTCGGGCCACAATCTGTATTGAATTTATGAGGTGAAAAAAGAAATGACGAGAATCGTCTCGGAGCCTTGAAACCAGCTGCACTTTTTTGGGGGACGATAGCTCCAATAATGAATAGTCATTAGCAAAACCAGTCATTCCCAGATGGTGTTGAAATCTGCGACAGAAGGCTTTATCGATCAATTACAGTTACAATACAACTGGAATGTACAGCGCATATTCGGAGGGAGGGGACACTTTAGCTCTGCTTCCTTAAAATAAATGAGTAAAACTACTGTGTGCAAATATCCTTAGTTTGTCTTTTCGCCCATAGGCACGGATATTTACGAAGGCTTTCTTCGGAAAAGGGTCCCAGTCTTCGAAAACTTATTTTTTCCCATCGTCCCCATCCGCGTCTGTAGCTGGTATCGCCCCCTTAAATAGTCCCATCGCCCACTTTGGGAAACACTGCTCTAGGGTATGATGATAATGATAGAGAGACATCTGGCAGAGACTGCTCCCATGGTGCCAGTTGCCAAGCAACTGGGGCCACACGACTGATGTCTAATTCTAGTTCTTCCACAAGTGCCCTCATACGAAGACCGTAAGATGGAACACATGAAGGGCGAGCAGCAAATAGTCTATGAAATGAGGGATTAAAAGTGACACGATGAAGTGGATGATCTGGAAAAGACTTCAACTTGATATAATATTTCAAGGAAAGTTGCTGACGTCTTGATGTCAGTGATGGCTCGTTGCATTCGACATACAGGCTCTCCATTGGAGACGTCCGGAAAGCTCCAGAGCAAATGCGGAGAGCGAGATGGTGGACTGGGTCGAGCACACTCAGATAACTCCGAGGTGCCGACCCGTATACAATGGAGCCGTAGTCGAGCTTCGATCTTACAAGAGCTTTATATAAGTGCAGGAGCGACTTACGGTCTGCTCCACACGATGTAGAAGAGATGACTTTCGAGACGTTCATCGTCTTCATGCAACGAGCTCTTAATTGCGCAGTATGAGGTTTGAAAGTGAGTTTCTTGTCGAATATGATGCCGAGGAATTTAGTATTTTCTACAATAGGTATTAGATTGTTATTGAGAAACAATTGTGGGTCATCATGTAGGTCTCGACGCCGACAAAACTGCATAGCAACAGTCTTGTCAGCGGAGAAAGAAAAGCCGTTATTTTGGAACCCACTGGCTGATCTTGTTGAGTGTGGTTTGCAATTGTCTCTCGGCTGACCTCATATTCACTGATTGATACGATATCAACAGATCATCCACGTAGATGCACCAGTGACAGACTACGGGAGTTGGTTCAACACCCCGTTGAGTCTTAAAATAAAAAGTGTCACACTTAAAATGCTACCTTGAGGTACACCTTGTTCTTGAATTTGGGGAGCTGACAATGTGCTTCGGATCTGTTCCAGGAAAATTCAGCGAGCAAGAAAGTTCTTAATCAAAATGGGCAAGTTGCCCCGCAAGCCGCTATTATAGAGTTCGGAAAGAATTCCGTGCCTCCAAGTACGGTCGTAGGCCTTTTCTATGTCGAAAAATATGGCTATCATATTCTCCCTCTTCACAAATGCTTGTCTTATTGATGTCTCAAGTAGCGACTTACGGTCAGCTCCCCACGATGTAGAAGAGATGACCTTCAAGAGGTTCATTGTCTTCATGCAACGAGCTTTCAACTGTGAGGTATGAGGTTTAAATGTAAGTTTCTTGTCAAATGTAATGCCGAGGAATTTTGTATTGTCTACAATAGGTATTTGACTATTATTTAAAAATAATTGTGGGTCATCATGAAGCTCACGACGCCGGCAAAAATGCACAGCGACGGTTTTGTCAGCGGAGAAAGAGAAACCGTTATCATGAGCCCACTTGCTGATCTTGTTGAGTGCGGTTTGTAACTGTCTCACGGCTGTCCTCATATTTACTGATTGATATCAACAGATCATCCACATAAAGTGCGCCAGTGACAGACAACTCCCGTTGTCTGTCACTGGCGCACTTTATGTTTTTAAGACCCAATTGAGTCTTAAAATATTACCTTGAGGTACACCTTGTTCTTGAATTTGGGGAGTTGATAACGTGCTTCCGAACCGAACCTGGAAGATGCGGCGAGCCAGAAAGTTCTTAATGAAAATGGGCAAATTGCCCCGCAAGCCGCAGTTATAGACTCCCAGTACGGTCGTAGGCCTTTTCTTTGTCAAAAAATATGGCTAGCATATGCTCCCTCTTCACAAATGCTTGTCTTATTGATGTCTCAAGGCGTAACAAATTGCATGTTGTGGACCTGAACCGTCTAAAGCCGCTTTGATGTTTCGATAAAATATTGTTAACCTCAAAGTACTGCACAAGGCGATAGTTGACCACGCGTTCCATGAGCTCATAGACAACTGGTCAAAGCAATAGGTCTGTAACTATTAGGTTGCTGAGGATTTTTGCCAGGCTTCGGGAATGCAAGAACAATGGCTGCTCGCCAGGTGTCAGTAAATGAATGACTGACCCAGATCCGATTAAATGTGACTTTGATTCTGGTGAGAGATGCCGAATCATGGAATAATGAATGGCATTGGGCCATACAGCTGAGTCAGGACTTCGCTGCAAGGCCGTCGTCAGTTCATGAAGGAATTGTACCCCTCCGGTGTAGAAGGCCGGAAGGTATACGATGTGCGTTTAGCTGATGATTTAATGGGATAAAACGATGGGGGATAATGGGGGGCGATGGTATCCGCAATATCCCTCACATCGCTGATGATAGTGCCATTGTTGTTTAAAATGGTGATGGGATGAGACTGATAATGACCATTGATTTTTGGGATCCGGTCCCAAATGATTTTGGATGAAGTTGATGAATTGATTCCCGTGGTAAACCTTTGCCAGGACTCACGTTGAGCTTGGCGCCTGGTTCTTCTTGCTATCGCCTTTGCTTTTAAAAATGCCAACTTGTTGTCATGGGTAGGATACCGCCGGAACCTACTCCATGCTTTCTTTTGTGCTTTAATAGTAAGATTACATTCGTGGTTCCACCAAGGTTTAGGAAATTTAGGAAGTTTCGAGGAGACTTTGGGTATTGTTTCATTTGCTGCAGAGATGATACAACCGGTCACAAGGTCGACACAATGGTCGACGTCGGTTTGCGAAACCATATCCTCCGTGATTTCTGCCTTGACCGTGAAGTCTGCCCATCGGGCGGCCACAAGCTTCCACCGAGGAGGACCCTCAGGTTATGGCTTCGATCAACGCACTTAACCACTAGAGGAAAATGATTGCTCCCGTGGAGGAACGGATCGACCGACCAGGACCAGTTCGGCAAGAGTGAGGGTGAACATAAGGATAGATCTATTGCAGATAAACTATTGTTTGGGGCATGGAAATGAGTGAAACTGCCATCATTCATGATGGCAAGGTCCATGTCATCTAACAATCGTTCAACCATTTCCCCACGAGGGGTGTTGCTGTTAGAACCCCAAATCATGTTATGTGCATTGAAGTCTCCAAGAAGAAAAAATGGTGGAGGTAATTGATCAATCAGATCTTCTATATCTCTCTGTAAGATGGTGTCATTTGGTGGCAAATAAATGGAACAGATGGTAATTCTTAGGGCTGTAGAGATTTCCACCGCGATGGCTTGCAGGTTCGTGCGCAGCGTTAAAACGCGCGACGACACGTGATGTGGAACCAGCAGAGCAACACCGCGGCTTTAATCTAGGAAACGAAGATCCCCGATAGAAAAAGATATGTATTTTTCCAGGTTGTTGGGTATCCCCGAGATGTCTTTACTTTTAAACATACCTGCTGCCTGCATAACAATATGGCTATCGTATCCCCGCAAATTATGCATAATGATCGGTACGTGACTGGAATGACGTAGTTGTAAGTTGCACGAGTTGTGTAATGCTGCGACGTACTCACCAGATATATGATCGTGATGTCGAACCTTATCTTCGCGGAGTTGTTTATAACACACTATACAAACGGCTGCCTCTTCAAATTTCTTTTCGTCATCTATCGTCATGCGAAGGGGTTTCGCAGTTTTGAGAATCCGTTGGATTTCTTCATTCTCCTTCATTAACATCTGTAAGAATATCGGTATATAGTCCTCCCCTCTGTAAACCACTGGAAGTTTGTTTACTCTCCGGATCAACGATTAGGTAACAGAAGCTGCTGGGGGTATGCTTCTCTGTGTTAATGGTTGATGAGTGCGTTGGGTCTGGTGCACACCGAGAGATTTTTTCCAACACGCACTCAAAATGTGCGTGATAAACTATGTTGATGTTGGTAACCGATGAAATCTTAACCATTTCTCGTCACCTTGTGGCATGAACGTACGTTGTGGACCGTGTAATTCGCAGTACTTCCTGTGTTCAACTAATAATCCTTCAATCGAAAATCTGTGAAGGCAATACGGACAGTAAAACCGCTTCCCGTCGTGTTTTGTGAGAGTTGAAAGCAGCCTACTCATGTTCTTTATCAGGGCATAATGGGTTGTTGTTTCATTACTCATGTATAATAAATCAACATGTTGAGGAGAACCACTTTTCTCACAAATACAAATACAACGCCACAACAGGCAAAATGCCCAACGAGGTGGCTGAACCCTCAGTGGAAGTAATTTTCAAATGTATACACATTCACTGAGATGTTATTGTTTTTCGAAGCGTTCTATCTGTGGAATTTTCACGGGATAATTTATTCCATGCATGTTCAACTGTGATTCAAAATCTTTATATTTACTCACTCTCTGCGGGTTTTCCGTTTGTGGATGTAATGCGGCCAGTACGCTCCATAGGAAACACTTGTTATCATCATTCTGTATGTTGATGACAGCTTTCTTTTTCGCAATCGATGGAGGAAACATGAATGTCTAACTTCAACACTTTTTCGAAGACCCAACCGCTACCCATATTGATGTATTCGTCGAATGAGGATAAGATTTTGTTGCATGCGGTGTCTATCTTATCAAGCCCATCTTCTGAAAGTAGAACCTCAACCCTCGATCTAAAAAATGGTTCAGCGTATTCTATCTCCCCCAACTCGGTTTGTCTCGAACATAAAACTTCACACCCTTCCTTTCTTCTAATTCTCGGATCAAAATATCCCGCAGCAGACGCAGGGTATGATTTAAAAATATTATCAAATCATGACTCTATCGTAAAAACGCTAAATGTATTTAACACCTCTTGTTGTGGTTCAACCTCCGCTTCTGCAAGCGGGGGCTCCACTGCTATAGGAGGTTGTTCTACAACTGGAGTTTCACGGATGCATGTAAGTTCATGCCTCTTCCTATTGTCATCTCGTGCGAAATACCTTCCACATTTTCTGCACGCGAATTTCTTTTCACCTGTGTACTGCTTAACATGCCTGTTAAAGTGATATTTGTTTCGGAAAGTTTTTCCGCAAACCTCACAAAGGCGAGATGCATTAATGGGTCTGTCACCCTCACCCCGTTGGATGTTTGAAAACTTAAGTTCATGTCTCCGCATGTTATCTTTCCTTGAGAAGTTTTGCCGCACTCCCCACACGACAAGTTTTTTTCCCCTGTGTGGAGTTTACGGTGACGAATGAGGTCGCATGGTTTAGCAAACTCCTTCGCACAGAACTCACATATTCTTTGGGGCTGCTCTACGGTCGCACAATCAGCCCCTTTGCATGCCTGAAAACGAGTAGCGAAAATTAACTACCATTCGGGCGAATTATATTATCAATGTTCATGAGCGAGGGTACGTTACGGTTATTATGAAATTTTAAAAAAAATAACACTATTCCTACGGGTTGCTCTGCAGTCGAGCAACTAGCCCCTACATTGACTTCACATTCCTGAAAACGAGCACCGAAAATTAACCACGACGAGGGAGAATTATATTATCAACTTAATCATCGGAAATTATGGTTATTAAAAAAAAGAGTACTCATGGTGACTTTCGTCTTCTTTACCGTTGGATTCAAATCCTCTGCCGGTCTTTTAACACAGATGAATTGATTTTTTTCAAAAAAATCTTCTAACTCGGGTATCATAAAACCGTCAGACATGTCCGAATTCTCAAAAATTGCTCCGAACTCCCGATGCTCTATCGTCAACAGTTAAATCATGGAACTCTAGTTCCGAAATTCCAAAATTGATAAATTGCGACATCGCGAAAAAAAAAAAAACGACTGAGGTGAACTCGACTAAAAGTGAGATGCTTATCATGGTATACCCCGAGTATTTAAACCCTCTTATCTAACACGGTGAGGGGTGTATTTTAGGAATGAGGGCGAGGATTTTTGAGGTGCGTGAGGTCATCTGAACACAGATAACAATACGACACATTGCCAAAAATAGTCACAACAATACGTAGAACGAAACGAGGAGCAAACATAGAATACATTTAATCTTAGAATGTGAACCAGGACATCAGCGGGTCTTTTTTTACATACATTTCCTTTACCACTGATAAAAACTTGTCGACGTTTAACGTAGATCCAAAATTTTTACATGGAATAAAGTCCTTAGAAACGTCTTTGATATTTATCTTCACAAAAGCCCGATCTAAATACTTGAGAAGCCGTGTCTCGTGAGCATTCGCGCATGAAGTCGGTGCACATTACACAGCGTAGGCAAGAAGAGCACTTTGAATCAGAGTATTGAGATACTCACTGCGGATGGAGACAAAGTTCTTGCACGTCATGTAGGAACCATCGTCCTTTTTCATAATGGGTTGGAATGACATTTCGCTTCGGTTATACCAAACTAATAAATCCTGACACACCGTGAAGTAAAATCGTTTTCGTGGTTGCGTAGGAATTAATTATCTCAGTGACTCGAACACGAAAGGGCTCATTGAGACTCCTTTCTTGGTGGGTATTAGATAACCCTCTTCGTTGTATTCGTATTGTCGCTTATGCATTCATGAATGATTGCACCCCAATGAAGAAACTTCAAATCTATCTACTGTCTTATTCTTCTTCTGGCACAGTTCTGATACCGATAAACAGCTGTCAAAAGTATCACCATTCTTGATAGATAAAGCTCTCCATGGCGCAGTTGGAACTTTGAAATCAGTGAAGGCTCTTCGTTCAGGAGACCTTCTCATCGAAACCAACAGTCCAGACAAGCCGAACTCATTCAAAAAGTCACATCTCTCGGAGACATTCCAATAACGGTCAAAATTCATCCCAAGTTGAATTATTCACGTGGTGTTATTTCAGATACTAACTTAATTAACATGAATGAAGAACAACTAACACAAGAGCTGGCGTCTCAAGGCGTAACATCAGCTAAACATATTATGAGCCGCAAAGATGGCAATCCAGCTCCAACACGTAATATAATTCTCACGTTCTCTTCACCAACGTTGCCGAAAGATATCAAAATCGGTTATTATAACCTCCATATCCGGCCATACATACCTAACCCTGTAAGATGTTTCAACTGCCAAAAATTCGGTCACTCACGAATGGCGTGCCGTTTGGATTGGATTTTAAATTTTCTCGCGCAAGGACCAATTTGGTCAAACTGCGCCAAAACAAATTATAAAAATAAGAAAAATCATCCTTTTGTCATGTCAAAATACTAAAATCATGCATGATAAAAAGCAACGTAAAGCATAAAAAAATGACATGAATTGTAAAAATCTATAATTTATTATAAAAACCAATGGCTTTGATGAATTTAAAAATGCGAGATGCATCGCTGTGGTCATTTAAAATGTCATGAAGTGAAAGATGACTTTGACCAAAAGCGGTCGTAAAATGATGACGATGATATGAACAAGTAAAAGCATGAGCAATGGTCAATGGACTTTGACAATGTGGGCACTGTGGCTGACTCTCTCGTAATAAAAGATATGATTGTGTGATACGACTGTGTCCTATGCGCAACCGGGCAAGCAGAATTTCCTCCTTTCGGTTAGTTCTGCAGCTCGAACGCCAATGGCCAAGTGTGGGCTTGATGGCATGTAATTTGTTATTAATTTGATTGTTCCAATGGTCCTGCCAGCGGTGATGCATCACTTCCCGGAGGATTGAGAAGTGGTCACTGGCAGGTACCAAAAGGTTATTGTCAATGTTAGTTGTTGTTCGAGCTGCGGTGCCTGCTTTTTCGTTGCCCGGTATTCCTACATGACCTGGTACCCAGTAAAATTTTACTGTGGTACCATGATGAATGAGGTAATGCAGTTCATGAAAAATGGCATGGATGAGTGTGGAACGTACAGGAACACAGTGCTTGTAATGCGCTGAGAGAGTCGCTATAGATGATGCATCGTCGGTGGCGTTTGCGTCGTATATGACGTAGAGCCTGAAGGATTGCGTACAGTTCTGCCGAATATATAGTCAATGTGTCGTGAAGTTTGAAAGATGTCTCCTCACAGCAGATGTAGGCACAACCGACATGGCCAGGGCTCTTGGAGCCGTTGGTATATATGGGGAAGTACCTGTTGTACCTACCCATGTGCCTAAAGAATATCTGTCGATATATGACATCTGCTGTGGTGGCTCTAGGGGATAATGAAAGAGAGACATCTGGCAGAGACTGCTCCCATGGTGCCACACGACTGATGTCTAATTCTAGTTCTTCCACAAGTGCCCTCATACGAAGACCGTAAGATGGAACACATGAAGGGCGAGCAGGAAAAAGTTTATGAAATGAGGGAGTGAAGATGAGGCGATGAAGTGGATGATCTGGAAAGGACTTCATTTTGATATAATATTTCAAAGAAAGTTGTTGGCGTCTTGATGTCAGTGATGGCTCGTTGCATTCGACATAGAGGCTTTCCATGGGAGAAGTTCGGAAAGCTCCAGAGGAAATGCGGAGAGCGAGATGATGAACTGGGTCGAGCACACTCAGATAACTCCGAGGTGCCGACCCGTATACAATGGAACCGTAGTCGAGCTTTGATCTTATTAGAGCTTTATACAAATGAATGAGTGACTTACGGTCTGCTCCCCATGATGTAGACGTGATGACCTTCAAGAGGTTCATCGTATTCATGCAACGAGCTCTTAATTGCGCAATATGAGGTTTGAAAGTCAGTTTTTTATCGAATGTGACGCCGAGGAATTTTTTATTTTCTACTATTGGTATTAGACTATTGTTTAGAAACAATTGTGGGTCATCATGTAGGTCTCGACGCCGACCAAAGTGCATAGCGACAGTTTTGTCAGCGGAGAATGAGAAGCCGTTATTATGTGCCCACTTGCTGATCGTGTTGAGTGCGGTTTGTAATTGTCTCTCGGCTGTCCTCATATTTACTGATTGATATGACATCAACAGATCATCCACGTAAAGTGCGCCAGTGACAGACAACGGGAGTTGGTTCAACACACCGTTGAGTCTTAAAATAAAAAGTGTCACGCTTAAAATGCTACCTTGAGGTACACCTTGTTCTTGGATTTGGGGAGCTGATAATGTGCTTCCGATCCGTACCTGGAAGATGCGTCGAGCGAGAAAGTTCTTAATAAAAATGGGCAAGTTGCCCCGCAAGCTGCAATTATAGAGGTCGGAAAGAATTCCGTGCCTCCAAGTACGATCGTAGGCCTTTTCTATGTCGAAAAATATGGCTAGCATATGCTCCCTCTTCACAAATGCTTGTCTTATTGATGTCTCAAGGCGTAACAAATTGCGTGTTGTGGACCTGAACCGTCTAAAGCCGCTTTGATGTTTGGATAAAATATTGTTAACCTCAAGGTAGTGCATAAGGCGATAGTTGACCATGCGTTCCATGAGCTTACATAAACAACTGGTCAAAGCAATAGGTCTGTAACTGTTCGGTTGTTGAGGATTTTTGCCAGGCTTCGGGAATGCAAGAACTATGGCTGCTCGCCACGTGTCAGGAAATGAATGACTGACCCAGATCCGATTAAATAATATGAGTAAATGTGAGAGTGATTCTGGTGAGAGATGCCGAATCATGGAATAATGAATGGCATCGGGCCCTACAGCTGAGTCAGGACTTCGCTGCAAGGCCGTCGTCAGTTCATGATGGGTGAACAATGAGTTGTACCCCTCCGGTGTAAAAGGCCGGAAGGTGTACGATGTACGTTCGGCCGATGATTTAATGGGATGAAACGATGGGGGATAGTTTGCATCACTGGAAACAGCGGCGAAATGGGCGGCGATAGTGTCCGCAATATCCATCACATCGCTGATGATAGTGCCATTGGAATTTAAAATGGTGATGGGATGAGACTGATAATGACCATTGATTTTTCGGATCCGGTCCCAAATGACTTTAGATGAAGTAGATGAATTGATTCCCGTGGTAAACTTTTGCGAGGACTCGCGTTGAGCCTGGCGCCTGGTTCTTCTTGCTATCGCCTTTGCTTCTAAAAATGCCAACTTGTTGTCATGGGTAGGATACCGCCGGAACCTACTCCACGCTTTCTTTTGTGCTTTAATAGTGAGATTACATTCGTGGTTCCACCAAGGTTTAGGAAATTTAGGAAGTTTCGAGGAGACTTTGGGTATTGTTTCATTGGCTGCTGAGATCATACAACTGGTCACAAGGTCGACACAATGGTCGACGTCGGGTTGCGAAACCATATCCTCCGTGATTTCTGCCTTGACCGTGAAGTCTGCCCATCGGGCGGCCACAAGCTTCCACCGAGGAGGACCCTCAGGTATGCTATGGCTTCGATCAAGGCACTTAACCACTAGAGGGAAATGATTGCTCCCGTGGAGGTCTGGATCAACCGACCAGGACCAGTTCGGCAAGAGTGAAGGTGAGCATAATGATAAATCTATTGCAGTGAAACTATTGTTTGGGGCATGGAAATGAGTGAAACTGCCATCATTCATGATGGTAAGGTCCATGTCATTTAACAGTCGTTCAACCATTTCCCCACGAGGGGTGTTGCTGTTAGAACCCCAAATCATGTTATGTGCATTGAAGTCTCCAAGAAGAAAAAATGGTGGTGGTAATTGATCAATCAGTTGTTCTAGATCTCTCTGTAAGAATGTGTCATTTGGTGGCAAATAAATGGAACAGATGGTAACTCTTAGGCCTGTAGAGATTTCCACCGCGATGGCTTGCAGGTTCGTGCGCAGCGTTAGAACGCGACGCGCGACGACACATGATGTGGAACCAGCAGAGCAACACCGCGGCAGGCTCTACTCCCGTCATCGTAGTCAATACGAAACAGGGAATGTCGCCTAATGTTCCATGTCTCCGAGGGCTTCGTGAAAGTTTCCTGGAGTGCCACGCAAACAGGATGATAACGATTGATCAAATCCTTGAGATCTTCGTAATTGGATCTAAGACCACGAATGTTCCATTGAATAATGTTGGCCATAAATTTCTAATAGATGTAGACGGTTCAAGGTCCTTGAACTTATTTCGGTCTAATTTCCGGCGAGTACCACCGGATTCTGTGGGATTATCGAGATCCATGTCACCAATTGATTTGTCATCGAGCAGTGACATGTTTTGTACTGTAGGGTTCTTCTTTGCTCTCTGAATGGCTTTTCTTGAATATCCGGTCTTGAATAGTTTTATTTTAGATTTATTTCCACTATTGAATTTTGGCTTAGTAGCTGTAGTTACTTTGAATGTGTTCGCTGTTGCTTTTCCTGCTTCTTCGGAGGTGGTGGACTCCTTCCGTATTCCAGCAGAGCAACAGCAGCCACAACTATTACATGGTTGGTTAGATGATGTTTGAGTGGATGTATCAGCTATGGGTTCGGTCTGAGTTGTCACAGATGCTTTGGTGACATTGTTAGTCTTATTAGCTGTTGATGGATTTGTTACCATATTAGAGTATGATGTACTAGCTATTGGAGTTTGGTTAGGGATTACACGACGGCGTGCTTCAATATATGAGATGTTATTGAGAACCTTGATCTTCTGGATCTCTTTTTCCTCATTCCATTTCGGACATTTCCTGTCAAATGCGGGGTGGTCGCCACCGCAATTGACGCACTTGAATGGTGAATTAGTGCAGTTGTCCGAAATGTGGTCCCTCTCGCCGCACTTTGCGCAGGTGGGTTGACCACGGCACGCCATTCGTGAGTGACCGAATTTTTGGCAGTCGAAACATCTTACAGGGTTAGGTATGTATGGCCGGATATGGAGGTTATAGTAACCGATTTTGACATCTTTCGGCAATGTTGGGGATGAAAATGTCAGGATTATATTACGTGATGGAGCTAGATTGCCATCTTTGCGGCTCATGATATGTTTGGCAGATGTTACGCCTTGAGACGCTAGCTCCTGAGTTAGTTCATCTTCATCCATGTTAATTAAGTTAGGGTCTGAGATGACACCACGTGAATAATTCAGCGTGGGGTGGATTTTGATTGTTATGGGAATGTCCCCGAGAGATGTGAGCTTTTGAATGAGTTCGGCTTGTTTAGGAGTGTTAGTTTCGACGAGAAGGTCTCCTGAACGGAGAGCCTTCACTGATTTCAGAGTTCCAACTGCGCCATAGAGAGCTTTATCAATCAAGAATGGTGATACTTTTGACAGCTGTTTATTGGTATCAGAGCTATGCAAGAAGAAGAATGAGACAGATGACAGATTTGAAGAAGCGGTTTCTGTGACAATAGTTTCACTTAAAGTAGTTCTTTGACGTTTTGGTGCATTTTTTGTTTTTCCCATATTTGAATGGGTATTGTTCCACTCCCACCCACCATGCCCACCATGGAGCCCTACGAGGGGACGCGCACACGTAACCGGTGAAGGTTAGTAGCAACGTCAGGTTAGGTGGGAGCTATACACCACCAAAGCAGGCGAGCAGACGCGTTCAAGATCCAAGATCGTCGTGAAGCAGCACCAACAAACCTCAACGACGTCCGGCAGGCCCGGCCCCTCTACCTGCCCAGTAGTGTAACCCCTTCAGCCACCGAGGCGACCACAGCCGATTGACCTGGACGGGGCTAATCCAAGCCTCCCGTTTCGGCTGAATCCGAGGCCAAAGCTAGCGCATCAGGCTAACCAGGATCCCCATCTCCAGCCTTACGGGTCTCCACGCACGGCAAACACGCAGGTAGACAGCGTCCCGGATGGAGCATACGCTAGAAGCAATGCCCCATCCGGGAGGACCCCTCCCCGCCGGAGCGGGGCCCACAATGAGGGGTTGGACACAGAAGACAAACATGTACAGGACAAAACGAGACGCAAGACATGTACTGCAAGATGTGTAGAAATAAACGTGTAATTTGGGCTATTGAAGGTGAAGTATATGAGCACAAAAAGCGATGACAATGACGTGTGATAGATTTGGCGTTACCCAGGGTGCACCACGAGGAGGCCTATCACATTACACCCCACAATATTTAACTGGTCCCATGAACACGACAACAGTGCCATCGCCGGAAGTCCATCCACACCCCCCCCCCAACGTCATCCCATTTCCAACCACGCCTACAATGGACTTCCAGTACAGCAACTCAGGCGCTGAATTGGGATGAACGAAGAAGCAGAAGAACTGATGACAACGCCGGACATATATTTTGAAGGAGAAACACCGAAGGCACTAGAAAATGTGGCCATGTGCCAACCAGTGGACAACCACAGCACTCATAAATCCAGGCCCTCGCTGGACCTAATGTGAACTGGACCACATCCACAGAAATCAACAGTGAAGTGGACCCCATGGACGCATACGACATTAAACCCAAGAAAAAGGACTGGCCCAACAGACGACCCTTCAACATGGGTAAGGCTAACGAGCTCTGGGCAATTATCACCGAAAAGACAGGGTCCGGCCAGAATCGGAAATTCAGAATCCCTCTCAGGAAAAGAATGGTCATTAGAGAGCTAATAGCGGGGATAATAGCGGAAGCTACCAGAAACGGCGAATCAGGAATGACCGCAAGCACACCCGCGGAATGCAACGGGATCTTTGCGCGGGAAAAGTTAAACTTTTCAGAAATCGCAACGTCACCGGAAGAGGAAGATGACCCGGAAATCCAACAAGATATGACCCCACAGACACCGAACTCCACCCACCATCGAGCAAAAAACTACTGGAGTCTAACAGAGACTACTCCAGATTCTCCGCAGCCTACCGCCGATAAACCCTACGGAAAAATATCTCCAGGCGTGTCTACAACCCATCTGGAACCCTCAACCCCAACGAGGCAAGGTCCCCCAAGAAGACGGCAGACGCAACGACACAAGTAGGCTCTGATAACACGAAGCTGAGCAAAGGCACACAAACGGAGCACGAGTTCCAGCCCCAGAGACCCACTACACAGGAAGCGACCAGCCAAACAGACCCTGACAAACCAGCCCCGACCGGGAGGACATCGGAGAGGGACCACACCGGAAAACAACAGCATATGGATCCACCTAAAGTAACCACGCCGAGAAACGCACAACTGGGACAGGAAACCGCAGGTGATGTAGGACAAGCAATCAACAACACCCATTGGGACGCGCTAGGGGCAAAACCCAAAAGAAGACAAACCAGCGGAAGCAACCAAGACACCCAAACCGGACCAATGACCAGCAGGTTAGCAAAGAACGATTCAAGCCCCGGACTGGACCGCCACAACAGGGAAGGAAAACAACACATTCCAAACGATCCCCGGCAAGTAGACCCAGAATGCGGACCGGAAACCAACAGAACCCCGCAAGACACTGAAGAAGGAGAAATTGTGGAGGAAGAACGTAATGCTGAAAGGACTCCGACAACTCAGTCGAGGCCAAACAACAAAAAGAAAGTCAGATGGGCGGAATTCTCCAACACGATCTCCAGCACAGGGGAGAAGGAGCACCCAAGAACAGAACTGAGCAGGATCCAACAGAGACTCCTGGACCTGGCAACCCCAAAGGCACAGAGAGAGGTCAACCCTCCTACGCGGAAGCCATCAAAGAAGGAGAAAGAGTCCATACGGTCCTCATCTTCCCACGACACGAGGAAGACAAACCTCCCAATGGCCGTTAGGTCAAACCTCGGTAGGCTGGAACTCTCCGGTCAAAAGAAAGAGACGTCAAAAAATTCCTAAACAAGATTAGCACTATTGATGACCTCCACAACATCCTATCCGCTAGACAGCCAAAACCAAGGAGAGAGCTCATCACGATGAAGGACATGACCAGTGACACAGACATTCAAGCCATCCTCGACAACTTGGCCAGGGACCTCAACAAAACAAAGAGGATGTGATGTACAAGTTCCAACTGAGATCAAGGGCAAAAGACCGCAGCCATCTCATCTTCGAAGCAAATGCCAACAGAAAATTAATACACATCCTCAAAGCAGGATCACTACGACTGCAGGGAGAAAACATCAGGGTCAAAAAATTCACCCCTTCTTCAAGATGCTTCAACTGCCAGTCCATGGACCACCATGTGAGGAGATGCAGAAGCCACGAACCGATATGCGCGAGATGCGCAGAGAGACACCCCACAACAAGCTGCCAAAACTCAAGGCTCTCGTGCATCAACTGCATTAAGCACAACCTGGACTAGGGAACTAGGCTACCTGTGAGACATATTGCAACAAACATCTCGTGCCCAGTCTACAACAGGCACACGAAACAAACGACTAGGTCCACCAACGATAGAACATGGCGGGAGGAAGCCATCAAGAAACAGGCACCGGAAACGGTAAGCCCCACCCTCCGAAGAGGCAACTAAGGGCACCAAGACAAGGAGGAGACCACCCTAAGTGGCGATGGAGGGCGGACCGGCTCGTAGATAATCATGAATGATGGCAGTTTCACTCATTTCCATGCCCCAAACAATAGTTTCACTGCAATAGATCTATCCTTATGTTCACCTACACTCTTGCCCAACTGGTCCTGGTCGGTTGATCCGGACTTCTACGGGAGCAATCATTTTCCTCTAGTCGTTGAGTGCCTTGATCGACGCCATAGCATACCTGAGGGACCCCCTCGGTGGAAGCTTGTGGCCGCCCGATGGGCTGACTTCACGATCAAGGCAGAAATCACGGAGGATATGTCTCGCAACCCGATGTCAACCTTGTGACCAGTTATACAGTATGATCTCGGCAGCAAATGAAACTATTCCGAAAAATCTCGAAACTTCCTTGGTGAAACCACGAATGTAGTCTTACAATTACAGCGCAAAAGAAAGCATGGGGACGGTACCGGTGGTACCCTACCCATGATAAGTTGGTATTTTTAAAAGCAAAGGCGACAGCCTCAACGTGAGTCCGGGCAGAAGTTTACCACGGGAAAAAATCCATTCATTAACTTCTTCCAAAGTTATTTGTGACCAGATCCAAAAAATCAGTGGTGATTATCAGTCTCATTTCATCACCATTGTAAATACCCATGGCACTATCATCAGCGATGTGAGGGATATTGCGGACACTATCCCCCATCGTTTCATCCCATTAAATCATCGGCCGAACGTACATCGTACACCTTCCGGCCTTTTACACCGGAGGGATACAATTCATTGTTCACCCTTCATGATCTGACGACGGCCTTGCAGCGAAGTCCTGATTCAGCTGTAGGGCCCGATGCCATTCATTATTCCATGATTCGGCTTCTCTCACCAGAATCACTCTCACATTTACTCATATTATTTAATCGGATCTGGGTCAGTCATTCATTTCCTGGCACCTGGCGAGCAGCCATTGTTCTTACATTCCCGAAGCCTGGCTAAAATCCTCAGCAACCTAATAGTTACCGACCTATTGCTTTGACCAGTTGTCTATGTAAGCTCATGGAACGCATGGTCAACTATCGCCTTATGCACTACCTTGAGGTTAACAATATTTCATCGAAACATCAAAGCGGCTTTAGACATCAATAAGACAAGCATTTGTGAAGAGGGAGCCAAAACCCCAACTTTCACATTCTAAAACCCGAAACTTAAATGTAGGCGATGTTGTGTATCTAAAATCAAATGACTCTTTTCGCCCACGATATAATGGATCATACAAGGTCACAAATAAGATTTAGAGTGTAAATTACAGCATTCAGTTATGTAATAATCCTCATTCAAATGTTTTTACTGTACATATTGACCGTTTGCACTACACCGTACCCAGAAGACCATATCTGTTGCCTACACGAACTGCCACACATACATACAACCTTCGATCGAAGATCTAAAGGATTTAATCAATCGCTATCATCCTGTTTGCGTGGCACTCCAGGAAACTTTCACGAAGCCCTCGGAGACATGGAACATTAGGCGACATTCCCTGTTTCGTATTGACTACGATGACGGGAGTAGAGCCTGCCGCGGTGTTGCTCTGCTGGTTCCACATCATGTGTCGTCGCGCGTTCTAACGCTGCGCACGAACCTGCAAGCCATCGCGGTGGAAATCTCTACAGGCCTAAGAGTTACCATCTGTTCCATTTATTTGCCACCAAATGACACATTCTTACAGAGAGATCTAGAACAACTGATTGATCAATTACCACCACCATTTTTTCTTCTTGGAGACTTCAATGCACATAACATGATTTGGGGTTCTAACAGCAACACCCCTCGTGGGGAAATGGTTGAACGATTGTTAGATGACATGGACCTTACCATCATGAATGATGGCAGTTTCACTCATTTCCATGCCCCAAACAATAGTTTCACTGCAATAGATTTATCATTATGCTCACCTTCACTCTTGCCGAACTGGTCCTGGTCGGTTGATCCAGACCTCCACGGGAGCAATCATTTCCCTCTAGTGGTTAAGTGCCTTGATCGAAGCCATAGCATACCTGAGGGTCCTCCTCGGTGGAAGCTTGTGGCCGCCCGATGGGCAGACTTCACGGTCAAGGCAGAAATCACGGAGGATATGGTTTCGCAACCCGACGTCGACCATTGTGTCGACCTTGTGACCAGTTGTATGATCTCAGCAGCCAATGAAACAATACCCAAAGTCTCCTCGAAACTTCCTAAATTTCCTAAACCTTGGTGGAACCACGAATGTAATCTCACTATTAAAGCACAAAAGAAAGCGTGGAGTAGGTTCCGGCGGTATCCTACCCATGACAACAAGTTGGCATTTTTAGAAGCAAAGGCGATAGCAAGAAGAACCAGGCGCCAGGCTCAACGCGAGTCCTGGCAAAAGTTTACCACGGGAATCAATTCATCTACTTCATCTAAAGTCATTTGGGACCGGATCCGAAAAATCAATGGTCATTATCAGTCTCATCCCATCACCATTTTAAATTCCAATGGCACTATCATCAGCGATGTGATGGATATTGCGGACACTATCGCCGCCCATTTCGCCGCTGTTTCCAGTGATGCAAACTATCCCCCATCGTTTCATCCCATTAAATCATCGGCCGAACGTACATCGTACACCTTCCGGCCTTTTACACCGGAGGGGTACAACTCATTGTTCACCCATCATGAACTGACGACGGCCTTGCAGCGAAGTCCTGACTCAGCTGTAGGGCCCGATGCCATTCATTATTCCATGATTCGGCATCTCTCACCAGAATCACTCTCACATTTACTCATATTATTTAATCGGATCTGGGTCAGTCATTCATTTCCTGGCACCTGGCGAGCAGCCATTGTTCTTACATTCCCGAAGCCTGGCTAAAATCCTCAGCAACCTAATAGTTACCGACCTATTGCTTTGACCAGTTGTCTATGTAAGCTCATGGAACGCATGGTCAACTATCGCCTTATGCACTACCTTGAGGTTAACAATATTTCATCGAAACATCAAAGCGGCTTTAGACATCAATAAGACAAGCATTTGTGAAGAGGGAGCCAAAACCCCAACTTTCACATTCTAAAACCCGAAACTTAAATGTAGGCGATGTTGTGTATCTAAAATCAAATGACTCTTTTCGCCCACGATATAATGGATCATACAAGGTCACAAATAAGATTTAGAGTGTAAATTACAGCATTCAGTTATGTAATAATCCTCATTCAAATGTTTTTACTGTACATATTGACCGTTTGCACTACACCGTACCCAGAAGACCATATCTGTTGCCTACACGAACTGCCACACATACATACAACCTTCGTCATAGAACAAATTAATTTTTTCTTTTGATACGCCTGTTTCTTTTTCACCCACTTCATTCTTCCTGAGTATTGGTGTCATGTTGAGACTTGGATAGAAAATGTATCGGCTAGCAATTATGCATTTTGTATCCCACTGAGCAGAAGTTTCAACGTGTTATCAAAATGCTCAGCTCCTTCTTTGTCACTTAATCTCTATGCTGGAGCTTCTCCACAACTTCACACTGCACACACACCTTTGTTTTTGTTTTTTTTTTGTTTGTTTTTATTCCCCTCCCATTCACATGCTTGCAACCAATGTTTATTCATTTACTCAAGAAAATTTGTTACCTTCAAAAAAAAAAATTGATATGTACTGGGTGTGCAAGAAGAATATTCACACATTGATCTGGTCCATATTGTGGAACCACTGATCACATTCAGATATCGTTTATGCGTAACATGTCAGTACGCCGTTGACACGCTGACTGAAGTACAGGGTGCTTCACAAAGATGTTCAATATTTTTATAGGGTGTCGTAAAATCATGTGCTGTTCGATTATTTACCATGTCACAATAGCATAATCGTATATATTTCCTTGACTTTAATTTTGGCTCTGCAAAAATTTTTTAACATTTTGGTCTGTACAGCGAATGTGTGTTCTCGATTTTTTTTTTTTTCGTTTTTTTTTCTGTGGCCGGGTAGAATGTCATGCCATCACAGGCATGAATTTGCATTTTTAATTTTCGTACTCGACCCCGATCGCAAAATTGACTCCCCCCAAGAATATGTGTGTGGTCGCTACAGAGAACAAGCGGCACCTTTTGTCGGCACAAAACGTCATTCTACTGTATACATCGCTCTCAAACGTTCAACAATCCATGAGTAAATAGGGATTGCCAACCATCTACCAACTAAGGGCGCACTATCGTCACTAATTCAACGCCAGGTCCTTTGTACAGACACGGTAAGAACCAGAAAGCACTGGTTACAGTGACCGCTACTGTACAAAAGGACAGGCACGTACACCAGCGGTGAACTCACTCTTGTACACTTGGCGAGCTCGTCATCGCCAAGGTGTAAATATGCTGAGAGAAGCCGGGCACCTAGCGGGAGAGGATTCAAGATGTAACCTTGTACCGTCGAGGTGCTCCTTGTGAGGCCGCCTAAAAATCGAATAAATCACGACATGCAAATATGATAGTGTTTATCAAATCGTAAAAGTATAATTCCTGATACATAAAACCTCTCTCAAGTACATTACAATGATGGTGTTCATCGAAGTGCTATCCGACGTACGAACTGACAACCAGGATCGCCGGCTCATCATGCAGAAGAAATGACTTTCACAAGACCGCACAATTTATTTATTATTATTTTCAATGAATGTGTTCATCTAAAATACTACATAAGCAACGACGAAAATTGTGATTCACACTCTCTCTCTGAACTATATAAAAAAATAATTTCAGATAAGTTGAAATCCGTGTTTCCCAATGTAGAAATCGCATTAAGAATATTTCTTTGCATGATGGTCACCAACTGTACAGGAGAACGTTCATTCTCAAAACTTAAATTGATAAAAAACCAGCTCCGCTGCACAATGGGACAGCAGCGCTTAAACTGGTTATCACTGATGTGTATCGAAAGTGATATATTGAAAACCATAAATTTCGAGGACACTGTAAAACAATTTTCTGAAAAAAAAGTTCGCAAATTTCACATAAAGTGATTGCTAACGAAAAATATAAATTGTAATAATTTTATTTTATGATTATATTTGATTCACACGGGGTGAAGGTAACAGGACGTATGGTATTTTACTGGTGAATCGTTGATCCTACAGGTACACTCCCAATTTGAAAAAGCATCCGAATAACGTGTAGTACTCAGATATGGCATCCATGTTGCAAGGGGCTGTATAGTGATTAAAATAAAAATGTTAACTTTTTATACGGACACCCTGTTCTCAAGAACCCAATTGCAATGTTGTTGCCCTGTCTATCCTGATGCCAACACAAAAAATTCCGTGCTTCTAAGGGCCGTATTCGCCGACATGGTTTAAACCTGTAGTTACAATTTTTGGATAAGAGATCAACATAGATTGGTTAAAACCCTGAATTTAACCAATACATGTCGATCTCTTATCAAACAATTGTGACTATAGCTTAAACCATGTCGGTGAATACGACCCTAAGTGAAATATTCAGCGTTAATATTGGTAAAGACAGTGTTAATGTGAAAAAAGCAGCGTTAAATACGGGTAAACAGTTTCACCCTCATTTAATACTGTTTTCGCCCTAACTTTCCTCCGTTTTTCGAATTTGAATATTTCAGTGAATATTGCATTTAGAAGAGTGGATTTCTTTTCTTTCTTTTGGTGGCATCAGGAGAGACATGGAAACAGCTTTGTAATTGGGTTCTTGAGCACAGGATATCTCTATAAAAAGTTAACATTTTTATTTTAATAAATATACAATCCCTTGCGACATGGATGACATATCTGAGTACTAGATGTTGCTTGGAAATTTTTTCTAACTGGAAGTATGCCTCTAGGATCAATGATTCGCCAGTAAAATGTCGTACCCCCTGTTACCTATGCACACTGTATATATATACACGCATAGTATAGTATTAATTTTTATTTACGTACATGTTGAAATGTGTTTATCGATGAAATTTATTAACCAAACATTTTCAAATTGATTAACTTTGATTTACGCGGTAGAACCTCTCTAATCTGACATTTTCGGGACCTAGGCAATTCGGATTAAGAATCCAGTTTTTGTTATTTCCCAAGTTGACGTATTTAAAGCAGTAATGTTCTTCTTTGAGTAATTGGATTCATATTTTCCTTTAAAATAAAATTAATAAACCAATATATATATACAGTGGATCGCGCTTGTAAAATTTTCAAAACCTGTCTTAAAAATACTGTAAGCGGGAAAACGCTTTAAACGGGAAATCTCAATGAGAATTACTTAGAGTTGAGACCGCGAAAATAAATCGTACTAAGAGGGAAAACGTTATAAGCGGGAACGTTATGAACGCGATCGACTGTATATATGCATATAATAATAGATAATTTAATTTGAAACCATTTTTCCAAATTACATAACGTTACGTGTAAAAAGATCCCTTTACTTATTTTTTGTATGCATTCGGCTGATCTGAAAAAAATATTTCTTCTGAAGATTTTTTTGATTCCAAAAGCTGAAACGGAATTTGAGTAAAGAAAAAACGTCAAAGTCCGCGGTTGAGGGAAAAAAAATTCTCGTCAGAAGTGTTCGGATCATGGATATGTTAGAGAGGTTCTACTGTATTTCAAATTCTTTACGCAATTGTATATTTCTGTATAATAAAACATCTCAAATACAAATACAACGCCACAACAGGCAAAATGCCCAACGAGGTGGCTGATAAAAAGATGCCCATAAAAATATGGTTGTCATATGTTTCAAAAATACAGCAACCCAATTAAAAATGCAATTAACACAAATTACAAACACTATATACACATGATAAAATATTATACAATGCCCATAAAGAATACTTATGGTTGTCTTATTCTAAGAATGGATAGCTTCTCGATTTACCCCAACATGTTTATCGTATTTCTTTTTAAACGTGTCAATTGTGTTACAATTTACTACCTCCGGGGGTAAGCTATTCCATTTGTTAACAACCCTATTGGAGAAAAATTCCCTGCGACACCATAACCTTGCATTGTCCCTCACCAATCGATACTGGTGTCCCCTTGTAAAAGCAGTCGATTGGCGGTGTACTAAAAGTTCATGGTCCATCCTATCCATCCCATTGAAAATTTTGAACACTTCGATCATATCTCCTCGACACCTGCGTTCATCCAATGTAAACATATTCAAAAAATGAAGTCTTTCTTCATAACTCAAGCCCTGTGTACCAATAAGGACACGCGTAGCTCTTCTCTTGACCCCTTCAACCAAGTCTATGTCCCTCTGTAGGTATGGTCTCCAAAACCTTACAGCATACTCCAGTCCAGGACGAACTAAGCCTCGAAAAAGCGGAAGAATGACTTTAGGAGAACGCGAAGAGACCTTTTTGAAAATGAGACCAAGCATTCTATTCGCTTTTTTGACAACCGCTGAACAATGTTCAGAAAACTTAAGTCGCTCGTCAATGAGAATTCCCAAATCGGTGACTCTAGTTGCATCCGGGATAGTGGCACCATTCAACTCGTAAGAGAACCGTGGGTTGTTCGAACCAAAATGAGCGACCATGCACTTATCTACGCTAAACGTCATGCTCCATTCATTTGCCCATGCTGCAATCTTGTTTAAGTTGGTCTGGAGCAACTCCCTATCGCTTTCATTTCCGATTACCCCCATTAGCTTCACATCATCTGCGAATTTGCTAGTAATTCCATCGATACCCTGATCGAGTTTGTCGATAAAAAGTGAAAAAAGTATGGGGCCAAGGACACTTCCCTGAGGAACTCCACTTGTGACGTCTGTCCAACCAGAGAATTCACCATAACTCGTTGCGACCTATCTCTTAACCACGATTCTATCCAATTCAGCAAGTTGCCCTCTATTCCAATCTCGTGTAAACGCTTCAAGAGTTTGCCATGTTGGACCCCGATCGAATGCCTTCTGGAAATCAAGGTAAACAACGTCGACATTTTTGCTCTTACCCAAAGCCTTAGTCACGTAATCATAGAAGCAAAGGAGATTAGTTACACATGACTTCCCCTTCCTGAACCCATGCTGATTATCCGACAATACATTATTCTCGTCCATCCACTTCACAAACTGCCTTTTGATGATAATTTCCAAAATTTTCGAGAGGGAGCTCGTCAAACTCACTGGACGATAATTAGACACCACTTCTCTACTACCCTTCTTAAATATCGGAACAACGTTAGCCAGTTTCCAATCTCTCGGGACGATACCCTCAGCAACACTACTCCTGTATATCTGTGCGACTGGCCCCAACAATTCATTAGCACCTTCCCTGAGAACCCTGGGATAGATATCATCTGGTCCTGGTGCTTTGCTTGCACATACATTTCTTAGAAGATTTAGGACCTCCACGTCTTCCACTTGAATATCGTTGAGCGTTTTATTACCCCATGCAACACCCGTATATCGAATATCATTATCTCCATTAAAAACCGACGCGAAAAAGTCATTGAAAGCACTACACATGCCTACATTGCTCTCTACTTTTGAGCCTCCTATCGAGAGGGGGCCAACTGTCCCCTTACATCCATTATTGACGTATCGAAAAAATGATTTTGGGTCAGAGCCAATGTTATCTGCCAATGTTATTATTCAACTTGCTTTTTACTATCCCTTATCGCTTTCTTCAACAGTCTTCTTTTATCAGTAAACAATGATAGGTCACCTCGTCCACTTTTATACTCTCTGAATGCTCTTTTCTTTTCAAGATAAAGGTTCCGCACGCTATCCGTGAACCATAGAGGGTGTGATGTACAAACACGCTTTTTTCGAACAAAGGGTATGACGTCGTGCAAAACAGAGGACAGCTTCGTACTAAATTCTTCCCATTGACTTACCACCCCTACTGATTCCAACCGGTCTTTGAAAACTTCCGCTAACCTTCTTCGCAAAACATCAAAGTTAGTTCTCCGAAAACAAGGAACCAGTCTTTTGTTATCAACCTTACCCGAGGAAAAGTTACAGAGAAATCTGACGATACGATGATCACTGGAAGAAAACTCTTCCCCCACCGAAACATGTTCAACTAGATCCTCAGAACTAGTAAGAACTAAATCCAAAATAGCAGTACCCCTAGTGGCTTCTGATACATGCTGATACAAAAAATTTTCGAGCACCAACTTAAGAAAGTCTCTTTCATACTGATTTCCAGATGAAAGGTTCTCCCAATCAATACCCGGGTAATTGAAATCCCCTAGTATGAGAACCCTCTTTCGCTTACACATGTAGGAAATTTCATCATGCATTTTGGCGATATAGTTTTGATCCCTATTCGGTGGATTGTAACAAACCCCAACAATAAGCTTATGACGTCTTTTGTTCTCAAGTTCAACCCATATGGTTTCAATATCACTTCTCTGCACGTTACACTCTCTAGCCTTCAAACATGATTTCACGTATATCAACACTCCACCCCCTTTCCTATCAGATCTATTTCTCAAAAAAGTATCGTATCCGGAGATGTGTAAGAAAGATTCATCCCCATCATTTGCCCAAGATTCTGTAATGGCTATAAGATCCAAGCCCTCCACAACTATCATAGTTTCTAAAAAATCTTTCTTGTTACCCAAGCTCCTGGCATTTATTAACACACATTTTAATTTGCCCGGTGGTTTGTTGTCAATCGAGAAGCCATCCAAGTCAGAGGTGGGTAATTCCCCGTCAGTACTGTTGTGATTATCATTAACTAACCCGCATTCCCGACTACGTGGTCTGGGAGTAAAAAACCTGACCTAAGACTATCGTAAACCTCCCAGACCCCTCTCTTATTTAGATGGATCCCATCCGAACGAAGCCACCTATCGGTAAATGCGGGAAGCTCCAAGAACGTGACCCCAAGTGAGGAGCAAATGTCCTTCAGGCCTATATTGAATTGGTGGATCCTACTCCTATATCCCCTACTACCCCTTGGCAGCACTGGAATCACTGCCACATCTGAACCCCCCTCCCTAGCGGATAATAGTAAATCCCGGTATTCTGACAGAGACTCACTAATATTCGCTCCTACCTGATTTGTTCCCACCCACAGAATCACCCGCAAGGGCAACTTTCGGCGATGAAAAACGTATCGAACGTTGCCAATCTTCCCCCCAGGAAGACAACAGCGCTCGAAACCCCGAAAATCCCTACACACTCGGTTCCCAAGTTCCCTAACCATAGAATCGCCGATGATTAAACCCCTATCACTATCCCCCTCTACCTCATCCACGACCACCCATTCGCCCTCTAAAATGTCGTTGTTCGTGGAGATTGCTTCTTCATCAACAGGTGGCTCGACGACCAGAGGGTCCGTTATAACCGGGCCCTCTAGCACCCTAACTTTTTCCCGTAAAGCTTCGACCTCGAGTTCCAGCCTTTTTCTATCCAAGCACCCTTTACAATTGAAACTATCAGCTACTATACCCCTAGACCAGGGAAACCTCCCGTCGCAAGCTCTACACAACACTAGTCGAGGCATACTAACACTATTGCTAAAGCTAGATAATAATAATAATAATACTTAACAATACGAAAATGAGAAACGTTAACTGGAAATTAAAATAATGTAAAATACATTACTACGATCTCGCACGTGCATGAAATTTAATTTTATGTTTTAATTTCTTTTAAAACTTTGGTTGATTAATTTCAACATATTACATAAATTACATTTCCTTAATGCTTATAAAAATTTTATTTTATTTTATACAAGTATGTTCGAATGTGTCAATTATTTGTTTCAAAAGTTAATGGAAACGGTCATTGCCAATATGGGGGGGGGGGGGGTTATATCTGCTAGATATTTTTGGACTCTAATAATTTTTACGATTTCCTCATTTTGTTCGCAGTTTTAGCTTCCTGGAAACAATTTTCGTTTTCTTTCTTGAGAGAAAAAGAAAATTGCAGTATTGAGACACAGATATATCGCCTCTATCTCTGAGGGTGTGTATACATGTTCTTTGTATACAAATTTTCATTATTTGACCAACCGCAGCAAACATCCTGGAGTTTCAACGAGCTGTGTCTTCTGGGAAAAAGACCGGTCACTTCAGGCTAGAATAAAAATACACAGACTAAAAAAAAGAAAAACACATATGAATGGACAAAACCACAACAGCCCTCTGGAGGATAGCATCGTTATCTCTACAACAGCTAAAAGCCGTACAAGAGAAAAGGGAAGAGGGGTCTCTCCTCTATTCAAAAATGGATAAACAAGTGTGATGGGAAGTATCTCCAATGAACAGATGATACCTCCCACCCTCATTCCTGTCCGAATTTCGAGGGTAGTGCTTTTAATCTTTACCAGGTTTCAAAAGCTGAAATACTAAAAAGACGCGGTTCTTGGCTCAAACTATGACTGATCAAACATTCCGACTGATTCAAAGCGAAAAGAGACCGCCATTTGTTCGCAAGCTATTTGATTCCTCGTTTTTTTGTCCTCTTCATACCTTCTGCGTTATGCAGATGCTGACAAAACATCGTTATACAAATTCACAAACGAAACTATTTAAATGTTCGAGTAGCTTTTGGTTTCTTCTCTTCTGCTATATACCTTTTTCATTTTCATCAGTGAAAAGCTTCTTCCAGCATGCTTAGGAAGACGGATATACAATATATAAATTCTAAATTTTGACAATTTTTTACCACTGAACTTCTGAAAAAAAGGTAAGGCATTTATCTCTGATTTTTTCTTTTTCCTAATTTAATTATTTGAAAAGTACAGTACCTATATTAGAGATATTTTGTTTCATGAAATATGAGTTCATGCATACATTTAGAACACAAAAGCCCGAAAATTTAGGATATAAGCTACGTTGCAGCCCTGGTAGCTCATCATCTGCTAAGACAATGAGTTTGCTACTATTAAATAAATTATACCTGAGGTTTAATATGATTACAGCTGGCGTTGTTAATATTCGACAACCTATACTAGGGCATATTTTTGACTTATTCAAATATTGAAATTGCAATCTTGGATTTTATTTCTGTAAGAAACTCTTGGTTCTAAACAAGTAATAGCATTAAAGAGCTCTAGTAATTTTAAATTAATCTACATTTTCAAATACAGTCCTAACGTGTTTCATTCAAGGCCGCAGCGAGAGGGTGGACCAATTCAATTCGCCGACAATAGCCCGGCAAATCGTCTAGGGACAATTTACTGCCGAATCCCTTTCGGGGTGGGGGGCTAATGCGGGTTTTTTATTGTTTATGAAGAAATATTTACAAAGCAAGACAAAAAATATGTACATGATATATACATAAAGATCTCATGCCACTATGTAAACCGACATTTTTTTTTTTTATGCACAACCATTCATAGCCCTGATCACAGTTTGTCCCGGGGTCTCTTGGGCCGTGACTTGGTCGCTCACTTATTGTTCAATGTGCCGTGTTGCTGCCTGTGCTGCCAGTCTGCTGGATCTTCTCGTAGGCTGCTCTGGTCTAGATGTGTGGGTGCCTATGTCTATTCTCCTCCTGTGTAGTTTTTCAATGCCCTCTTTTTCGAGGTAGCGCACGAGATTCTCAAGGGTTCGTGATTCTTTTTCGAGCCGGCTCATCCTCCTCAACCACTCCTTCACCAGCTCTTGCCTTGGTTTGATCAGGTGGAAGACTTTTGTGTAAGGGCAGCTGGTGGCATAGTGGAGTGGCGTGCCGACTTCTCCGCACATACATTTGTTGTTGTTAGACGAGAGGGTGGACCAGGGAATCCCATTTCCCCCCTACCCCCGAAATGTTAGAAAATTACTGATTTTTATGGGATAATATAGAAAAATCTATTGTTCTCTATCACTTTGGTACCCGAAATACTAGTCCTTCCCCTCCGAAATGAATTTAATTTATAGTTACGGTCTTGCATTAATTCAACAGAAACAGATAAAAAAATTCGAAAAATAATCAAAGTTATCAATGAATGAATGAAAAAATGATGTTATCGAAAAATTATCAAAGAATTGCAACATTTGATGAAGATGAAATGCTTTAAACATATGTTAGTAACGTATGCCTGTTCAATATGATTCGACCCACAACGAAGTATAAGTAGTTGGACCAATCTAACCATTACTAATTGTTTATTAATTTTGTCAAGTTAATAAAAATTCCCTCTCAATGGATCGTGTTTGATTACGATCCAAACGATGAACGCGATCCTGAAATAACGAAAAAATGAGTGTAATGAGATGCGGTCTCTCTTTCTGAACAATATTTTCCCTTTCAAGATTTATGTTCGTAACTGGAAAAGTTTGTCAGTCGGGGAGCTACTACAAAAATTTCTTTTAGAGGGGGTCGCAAAATTTCCTTTGCACCACACCGCGAAATTCCTAAGCCCGACCCTGAGGAAAAGTGAGGCGAATTTGAAGATTTTTCTTTCCTATCTGCTTGTCTTTTGTATTAAGAGATGGTATTTTTTTTCTGCTCGTAATATGTAGGGAAATTGAATTTTTTGGATGTTATGCCGAAACTAATACGTATTTGGAAAGAACAGTGATTTGTCTCCTCCTGGAATCAAAACCGGGTCCCCTTGCATACCAGGCAAGTACGCTAACCAATACACCAGAGACGCAGTTTTCGATTCCTTATAACACGCATTAGTAGCGAGAAGCGCTGAGGTGTATTGGTTAGCGCACTTTCCCGGTATGCAAGGGGATCCAGGTTTGATTCCCGCAAGTGAGAAGCAAGTCACTTTTCTTTCCAAATATTAATTTCGGCATAACATCCAGAAAATTCAATTTTTCAGTATATTTGTCTTTTTTTTATATGCGACTCTCTAAGGCAGCTGTTCTCAATTGCTTGGGGCTTCGTGTGCACCTTCCAAGAGCTCCGCGGCAGCTCGAAGAAAATAAAATAAATCAGTAAACTTGTTAAGTAAATAAAAAAGAGGAAAAGGGGCTCCGCAAGTAAGACGAGATGACCTAAATAGCGGTATTGTATCTTTTGCCAGTATAGTGGCGCCATCTGTGCCAAACATAGAGAGTTAATTCTTCACAAGGACCTACCCTCGGGTCACCAAGTGGCCCGGGGGCCTCCGATGGTCTTAAGACGGCCCTGGCTTTGAGTAGGTATCTTGGTCCATTCTGAGAAAATTATGCCAATCTTTTGGTGCAAATCTCAATTCCTGTAATAATTTAACGTGCGAATATTGTTGCCTTTTTTTTAACCAATCTTTGCACCACGTTACCCGTTTGTTTATTTTTTTTGAGTCAATAACTTTCGGTGCCATTACCAATCCAACTACACCCAAAGCATCATCTGTGGAAATCATACTAGAAAATTCCGAACTTTGTAGACTATGTGAAAAAATCCGAACTGATCAAAAGACCTCGAAGACAGATATCGAAGAACGAAAATATCCCCACAGATTGCCTAGAACCGGTTCCAGAAGCTTCGCCTGCACAGGTATAACTGAATGGTGTGGATGCATCGAACCGTTCAGTTATGCCTGTACAGGTATAACTGTGCAGGCATAACTGAGCGTGTGTAGGGGCCGTCAGTTGACCTGCACAGGCGACCTGAAGAGAATGGTTTTTCGATTCGGTATAACTGTGCAGTTATGCCTGCGCAGGTATAACTGACCGTGTGTATGGGCCATCAGGTATAACTGCGCAGTTATTTTTCCCCGCTTTCTTATATTCGCCCTTCTTTCTTCACTCATAATGTAATAGAACAATAATAACTGAATAACTTGTTTTGGAGAGGGATTCCATTTAATTAGAAGAAAATCTTCTAATGGCGTAATTTTCACGATATTTTCTTACAATTTCATATCGAATAAAAAAATCGAAATAAAATTTTAGAAATATTTCGACCACTGTTAAAATTCGCAATTTTGTTTCTGAAATCACTTTTTCAATAAATTTGCCCGAAATTATGCACCGAAACACACAAACTCTACATTCAAATAATGTGCTACGACTATTAATTGTTTATTGATTATTTAGAGAGGAGGTCTCTAACCAGGGTTCTTGGAGATTTTAGGGGCCCCGTGACATCAGATTATTTTGGTATTCTTTCACATGTATTTCAATTAGAAATCAAGCAGGTGTTTATACGAGTCAGTTAATGTTTGCAATTTCAAACGCAGGATTCTCACTCCTTTCTCCATCGAAAACCAGCAAGCATCAATAGGACAAAAATCACTGTAATTTATTATTTTCTTTTACATTTAATGAATCTCATTGAATTTGTTTTTTTGAGCACATCTCGTCAGATTGCAACGAATTTCAATTTTCAGCTCAAACATTGAAAGAAAAAAATTCAGACGAAATTACGCTAGTTAAACGTAAGAAAACAATCGAAAAATTCTTTGAGAGAGATAATGATATAATTAATCGTATGAGTAATACTATTAATATACATACTATGCTTAATAATAAGTCAATTTCTAATTGAGTTGAATTAATCGTAAGAGGTCGCGTGAAAATGCAGTTTTCTTTCAAGGAAAAACACTATGTAAGTTACCGTAAAAATTTTCAAGTCAAAAAAAATTATTTTTTATAAATCGACGCTATCGCGAGAACAAAATGCTATCATACGATGCTGAAGAAGCATGTATCCCCTATCTGTATATTCAGAGGAGAAACGATGCTTGTTTTCAGATACAGTCGACGCTCGTTATGACAACTTCACGTTATAGCGACAAAGACTGGTAAGTCCCAAATGTTTTATGTTTTACTTATATAACGACCGTCCCAATCAGGCCCGACCACAACCCCAAGTCTCCCCCTCGCTACGACCTTGCTCCAAATATAACGTCGATTCTCGACGGGACGAAGGTGTCGTTATATCGGGCGTCGATTGTAATACCAAAATTTCTCTTTTATTGCTTATACTTATTGTCATAATCACTGTAGATATGGATAGCATTCTTGATAAGTAACATCAAAATACATTATTGTACTTATGGTTTAGATTCAACAAACATCTTCCGTTACAGCAGTCTTCCTCAAAGTGTGCGTCGTGGCTCTTGGGCGTCACCCCCCTGCCCCTCCCCACATCCTGCCGTAGGGCACAGAGGATATTCTCTTTGCCGAGCCGCCACTATAGTGAATTTTTTAACGTGGGAAAAAAGAATGATTGGAATCATCTCGGGCTCTGAAACCAGAATCCTGATCCCATCTTTGTGGGGGTTGGGGGGAAATGGCTCGAATAATGGACAATATTCATTAGTAAAACCAGCCCCGGGATGCAGGACCCCAGATGGTGTGGAGATCTGTGACAGTATGCTTTACCGATCAATTTACAGTTACAATACATCTGGAATGTACAGCGCACATTCAAAGGGAGAAAAAAACAGTTTAGCTCTGATGAAACAAGTACGAATTTCTGTGTGCAATATTCGTTTTTTTTTTTGCCCAAGGCCCATATTTACAAAGGCTTCCTTGGTAAAATGGTCTGAGTTTTCGAAAACTGATGTTTTCCTCTCGTCCCCCCATAACCCCCTTGTGTCCATTCATAGCCTGAATAGTCCTACTTTGGGAAACACCGATTTCGACACTCCACCAGAGTTTAGTTCAGAGTTCAGTTTAGTTTAGTTTTCACGACTCGAGGTTTATAATGACGAGTGATCTTCGAAACGGGCAGCGCGAATGTTTGGAAGAATTCATTGAAATGTATAGGAATAAGAAATGCTTGTGGCAGGTGATAACTAACGATTACCATAACAAAATTAAGAAAGATGATAGTTATGAGAGATTGGTGTGGAAAATGGGAGAAATAGATCCTCTAGCGAACAGAGACAGTGTTGTTAAAAAAATAAACAGTTTGCGAAGCAATTTCCGAAAGGAATTGAAAACAAAAACCTTTGAGTAGGTATCTTGATCCATTCTGAGAAAATTATACCAATCTCAATTCCTGTAATAATTTAACGTGCGAATATTGTTGCCTTTTTTTTAACCAATCTTTACCCGTTTTTTTCTTCTTTCTTTTTGAGTTAATAACTTTCAGTGCCATAACCAATCCAACTACACCGAAAGCATCATCTGTGGAAATCATACTAGAAAATTCCGAACTGATCAAAAGACCGCGAAGACAGAGATCGAAGAATGAAAATATCCCCACAGATTGCCTAGAACCGGTTCCAGAAGCTTCGCCTGCACAGATATAACTGAACGTGTGTAGGCCCCTTTAGACAGTGATATTTTTAATTGACCACACTCATGGTCAATGATGAAAATCATGAGGGTTTGCCTGTGGCAATCCTGTACTCCTCTCGAGAAACTCTCGAAACATTTAAATTCTTTACCTCAATCAAAGAACACTGTGAAAACTTGCATCCAGACGTTTTCATGTCTGATCCTGCCATGTACGCTGCATAGAAGAGCGTATTTGGAGATGTTAGACAAAAACTATTGTGAGCGTGGCACACAAACAACAAAAAAGTTGCTCGGGAATCTCTTCGAGAAGTTGTTAGAAACAACTTGTACTCTATTTTTTTGGAAACTGATGAGGTCACATTCAAAAAACTGTTAGAGGATTTCTTGGTCATGTTGAAATCAGCCAAGGAAACTGAAGAGTTCCATAGATATTTCACTGCCATCTTGAGCAATGGGCTGCATGCTACAGGAGGGGTTCAGGTTTCAATGTGAATATGAAAGTGGAAAGGTGGCATAGGCAGCTGAAATATGAAGAAGCAGGAGGGAAAGTTATAAAGAGGCTGGACCGCTCCATATACCTCGTAAAAACTGTCATCACAAAGAAATTGATTGGGCGAGTGATTTCTATGGAGCGGACAAAATTAACATCTCGTATGTCCAACATACGCAAAAAAAATGACTCCATAAATGGTCTATCTAAAGATTTAGTAATAGAAATGACTGAACATCAATACTGGAAGGTCTATTTCAGAACTGCAAATGCAATCTAACACTACGATGTGACATTCATGACTAGATATGACTGTGATATAAGGTGTAGTGATTGCAAAGTGTGCACATATGAGATGAGCTGCAACTGTTACGACTACACAGCCAGGTATAACATTTGTAAGCACATACACTTCGTGTGTACATATTATGATTGGAAAGCTGATAGCGATGTAGACAATTTGGTCATCGATGAAACAAGCTCGAGGCCATTAACCTACTACTGGAGAGACAGAGTAGGCCTCAACAGAGTTTTGAAAAGGAGAAAGAAGATGTACAGGCTCAGTTTGAGAAATTGGGAAAATTACTTTCTTCCTGCAAACATGTTGAGCAACTGCAAATCCTCAAAGAAGGATTTTCTTTGATTGAGAAAAAGTTGAGCATGGTGACTGCCCAATGTCAGATGCCTTCTTTTGAGGTTAAACTAGGTGAATCAAGTTCCCAAAGAAATATACAACCACAGCGAAGATTTGTTGTTAAAACATCTTTGAAGCGTAAACGTGAAGATGAAAAGCAAGATGCATAATACTGAAAGACGCCTGCCTCCCTTCCATTCACAGCTGAAGATTTGCTTTATACATGCCTTCTCCCACCTCTTGTTCCACATTGCACAGTACCTCACAATGTTTGTATTTTCTCATTTATGCACCATTATGATGTGTTTAGTGTTGCACAGTACCTAACAGTGTATGCTCTTATTTATGCACCATTTTTGTGTGTTTCACATTGTACAGTATTTGTATATTTTTATCTATGTGCTGTTATATGTTCCACAGTACCTCAATATATTTTCTAATTTATGCACCGTTTTTAGAGTTCTATAGGACCTTATAGAACTCTAACGAAAGCACTGCAAATCAATAGTCATCTCAATATTGATGAACATAGAGCCCTTTACCTATGACATAAACTATGCATATCTTCAATGTTACGGGAGGGAGAGCTCTTCTCTACCTTCACCTGCAATAGAATGCTTGTTACATGCTGCAACATTCTTTGAAATAGTTAACATGATGTAATGTGCATTTTACATTTCTGAGGAAACAGCAGTTAATTAGTTCTAATGGTAACAAAATTTTGATACACATAACTTCAATAAATAATTTTTATTCTTCATGGGAAAAAAAATGCTTTCCACTATACCACATGCTTGCTAAAACTTAACAGATTGTGATACATGTGTATTCAGTTGCACCCTGATTCACAGGCAGAAATTTTCTGCATAAAATGGGATTCATCTAGAACCAACTGCGATTTAATTCTATATCCCATACCAAACTAATTATTGCATCATAATACTGTGAAACAAATAAATAGCATTAAATGAGGCCTCAACAATATTTCTATGTCATCTCGTTGGTCAACTTGCCTATTGTGTATTAGAGCAAATTTTTTATGATCACTACTTACCACCATGCATACACCAATTCCGAATTTGACACCGTGCACTTTTGTTAATTTTTCATTATTATTTGGAAAATAAAGTCATCAAATAAAGTCAAAAGGTGAGTTATATTCCTGGTAATTTTCTACATGATTTAAAAAGTCTAAGTCTCCAATCACCCTAGATTCCAATTTTTAAAAAACTAGAGAAAGTATATGTTATGCAGTTTTATTTCACATATCACATCAGTCGCAATGAACCATTTAAAACTTCCTCCAATATTTTGCCAAGATGTATTTGAAATTTGTCGAGCTCTGATATAGTCTAATAGTATAGAAATTGTGTTTTTCTTCTGCTATGCCTTTGAAATAACACATTTATAATTGCTTGGTAGGTTTGGACAGACGATCCAAAGTGAAAGGAAAGCTGAAGGACTCAGCCAAGGAGCGCAAAAAAACCAGAGGGGGCAATTATGAACTGCCTCCTCTCACTCCAATTGAAGAGAAGGTCGCTGCAATTATAGAACCGCTGGAGATCTATGGGGATGAAGATGTCCCAGAGATTGGTATCGAAACTGAGCAGGTTTGTTCACTTATTTTTGTAGAAACTATTTTTCAGTGCTGTTATATTGATGTTGGTGACAATTTTCAATACAAGAATGGCCAATATACAGGAATGTATACACACTGAAACAGTTTTTATAAGTGCTTTTTAATTTTGCTAAAACTATTATTTCTGTCTCTTAACAGGAAAGTGAAGTCATTGTTAGCGTGGTGCAATGCACACAAGTTTTTCAAGAGGGTAAGCTATTTCTTTCTCTTACTTCAAAAAAAAAGTAATTGCAGTATTGCTCGTACTTGTGTATATCAGCTGAATATTAACGTGCAACTATTGTGCAAATACCTTCTGATATAAAAGTAGAAATTAATTAGAATTTTTTTGTTAAATTTATTTGTTAGCTGGAACAACTGCTGTACTGGTGGATGTTATTGATTCTGGTTGTCCTGCTGATGAGAGTGAGTTTCCAACCATTGTATTCAAAATATATTTTTGATGTTGAAATGTTCAGCTGAATAACAGTCTGTATCACAGTTTTTCAAAATTGGTTTCTTGACAGAATCACTTCCACCAAACCAGAACATGGCTCCCACTCTGTTCCAATGAGGATAAAAGCAGAACTGCTTTTATGAGCTTGACATATAATTTTCGTTACACATTACGCAAGTCAGTTCTTGCACAAATCAACATATGCCATTTTAAATAGCTGCGATCGTGTATTCTGTAATTTTAACAACAGCCTATGTTAATTTCAGGTGAAAAAAAGCCCTTTCAGTGAATAACTTTCATCGCATCTCCACTGAATTTTAAAAACAATGATAGACTATTGTTCTGCCAAACATTTAAATTGTTCTTTTTCGTTATTCATTTTTTGTTCATATATCTTATACATACTTAATTTTACATACACAACACTTGAATAGCCATTTCTCATTTCGTTCACCTTTTCCTGAAATAATATATGCAGAATTAAATTCACCTCTTTCCCCTCTTATTAGGTACACCGTTCATCACTGCAGATAGATTTGACTGCAATGCGACCTATGAAGACGTAGCCAGCATTCCAAGTATGTTCTATATATATGCATGAAGTTGTGCGAAATACACATATTATTCAATCTTTTTTCCCCTTCGATATATTCAAAATATCTCATGTGTGCTTATTTTTTCATTATTGCTGAAAATGCTTTTCTTGAACTTTTCCTGTCATAGTTTAAGAGTTCATCCCCCCCCCCTCTCCAGTCCCACTTACACATAAATGAGTGATCTGAGATAAGGAATTTGGTGTTGTCGGTAGATAAATGTGTAAAAACATGGGAATATATGATGGTGATATTTTTGCTAGTCGTTTTGAAAATTCATACATCATTGAACTTCAATAGAACATTTTAGAAAATTTCCCCGTGCCAATTTGATGTGCGTGCATAGCCTACCCCTTTCTCAAATATTTGACGAAAATAGAAAGAATCCGGATGAATTTAAAAAATAAAATGTGGCTTACGAGAAAATTAGGGCCAACCAACGCGCACAAATAAATTAAAATACAATAATAACGCACGTGTTTTTCAACACTCGTTGATAGTGATGATGATTATCAGCAGCGGAGAAAATTATCTGATTGGTCCATCCCTTACGGAGCAAACGCAACTCTCGAAGGAAAAGTTTTTTGTAAAATCGATAACTCTATACCGCCGGCTGCTGAGAAAAATCAAATTCTTAACAATGGTCGTTGAGATGGATTATAGCCACTAGAATAAGGGCCTATCCAGTCGCCTTAGTTGAGATTTGCGTTAAGGGCGTGACGTCACTAACGACCTCGTTGTATAACGACGTGAGCGTAATCAACGAGGAAAGAATAACTCTTATTCTTTATATATATTATATCTATCTTCTTTATTATATCTCCGTGATATCTCCCACTCCTCGCCAATGCTAAGCGCCAATTTTAAAGCAACCTCGTTCATGCATTGCGCTGTCGGGAGAAACTCATGGAGGAAACAGACATGGGAGGAACAGTGACGTCACCCGATTCCTCGCGCGGGGGGGGGGCCGAATTTCACCCTTTCACCTCTCCTTCAATCAACATTACAAGCATGGCCGTAACTAAATGCTTGGTCACCCGGAGCAAGTGCGCATTTTGGCGCCCCCTTGTAATGTTGGAGAGATTTGGGAATAAAATTTGCGCCCCTCTGGGCCGGGGCACGAGACCCACCTGCTCTCCCCTAGTTGCGACCCTGATTACAAGGGGACGCCAGAATATGTACTTGCTTGGCTGACCAATCATCTGGTTGCGGCCCTCCCCACATTTTCATCAATAGATTCAATAAAATTTTAAGTTTTGACTTTTCAAATTAGAGAAAATATTATACATAATCAATGCAGCAAAACCCATTTTTACGGCCCCTAATATTTGAAGGGTGATTAAGCTGCGAAGGGTGCGATCGGACACGAGTATTGAGCGCTCTGGGTGGTTCAGGGAGCACCATGGTGCTCGCGAGCAACAGGTTGAAGATGCCTGTCTTAACGCGTATTTGTAAATATAACTTTTTTTCGAAATCGTACAGCGAACCGAATAAAATTATTGAGTGGATCAGACTGGCTTGCGGGCCGAAGTTTATGCAGCTATGCATTAAACTACAGTGAACCTCGATATAACGATACAATGTGGGACAAGAAAAAATATCGTTTCATAAGGATTATTGTTAAATCGAGAGGCAGCAGTTTAACATTAGAGTATAGACATTTCCAAACCAGACTTGAGAAAATAGCGTGGAAGAGGGATTTATCGCTGTATCTAGTATCGTTGTAGCGAGGTTTCTTTATATATGGAAAAGAAAAATAACACTATTAAAGATAAATGAGATGAAATGAAAGAACTATTTTAAAGATGTGGGGAATTGAAGCGAAGGTTAAAATATTGTGTTACTCACTCATTTTTTTTGAAGCTTGCCATCTACGAGTTTTCTTTTGGGCTCTTTCCGAAGCTTTCCTAACTTTCGTCTGAAGATTTACTTGCCTTATTCTGATGAATGTTCTTACTCGTGCATAAGTGTTTATAATTTTTTCGTTCACTTTCGGGATATTTTGATGATATTGTTTCGCACAGAGATTTATTTTTTTCTCGAGCAGAACGAGGTTCCGTGCAGTCCAGCAAAAATGATTTCCCAGTTTCTGATTTTTTCAAGCCAATTTTGGGATGGAATTAGGAGTCCTCCTCTCGAAAGTTTGCAAATCCATCCGGATCGGGATGAACTTTGACAAGGTGTTCTCATCAATTGCCCAGATGGAGTTCCCACTGTGGAATCGATGTCTCGGCACTTGAAAGCAATGTAGCCTGCCAGATAGTGGAGGCCTTCGGAAGAACATTCAGATATTGATTCTGATGAAAAAGCAGACACCGTGTTATGAGTTTCCTCTAACGATATATCTGCGAGTTCTTCCTCACCTTCAACCATCCTTAGTGCTTCTGACTTATCCGGCAGAAGTCCAGAAAAAAATTTTGTGGTCATTATTTGGTCGTCATCAAGCACGGGTAGTGTAGCAGATAATGCTGATGCGGAAAGTTCTGGACTGATGATTGAGAGTCTCGGGCGATGTTTAAACTCGACCGGCAGTGGGTTATCGTAAAACTGCCCAAGTCCTCTGATTATCGAAAAGAAATTTTCCAAGGAGTCTTGTTTCAACCTTGACGTCAATATGTACTTGATACCAAGTTCCTTCATATCAGAGAACAAGCCAGTCAGGGCATTAATTGACCCGATCAATCCCTTCTGAAACGGCATGAGGTTGTTTCGTTGGCCTACTCTCATAGTTTCAGCCATATATTTAAATTTCATTTTGAGACTCAATATGCATTCCGTATCCACATGCTGTGGGAACGGCATTGTTCGGTATTCTGGAATTCATAATGTCGAAGCAGTCATTGACCAGAGAAAAAAAATCTCCAACCGCTTTTTCCTCTGGAAACAGGTATTCTATGGCTTTAGCAGCTGTATTCGAGAAGAGTTCTACCGCAAGGTGAACTCGTTGGCGGTCTCGGCCAGCAACAGTGATATGATTTAACGTCAATTTGTGACATAGCTTTAATTCGCCTGTGCTGTCTAAAGCGAGCAGGTTTTCCATCAATGCACGTTCAATTTTTTTACCACTAGAAAGTGTGAATCCACTATCTAAAAATGGTTCCGCAGTAGCTTTAATAGGTGGGGAAAGTCAGCAAAAACCCACTCTTTTGTTTTCTTCCACAGGATGTGGGAAGCTACAATTACTTTCAAGGGCGTAGCCAGGGGGGGGGGGGACTTGGGGGTCTGGTCCCCCCCCCCCGAAATGTGAGAAAATGACCGAAAAAAGGGAAAAAGATGGCCAAATCCATTGTTCTGTCACTTTGCCCCCCCCCCCCGAAATGAAAGTGGTCCCCCCCCGAACGAAATTTCTGGCTACGCCCCTGATTACTTTCACTGATATTTAGTTCCTTCCATAATCTTTGATTTCCCCCCCCCCCCCATATCGCACACTACCGCTACGATTTCGTAACCAGCTTTATGTACAGTTGCTATTATAATTTTGAGAAGCAGGGCAGTCATCTGGAGGTACGAAATAGCGGCGAAAACAAATGTACTGTTTTGTTCTGGGCCTCACATACTCGGGCAGCGAGACGAGGAGGAGAAAGAGGCAGCTCCAAGAGGTACGCGACTCTTTCAAGCCGGTTTGTTTTCATCGCGAGGTAAAATCAGACGCTATTTGGGGATTGGTCAGTTTTCTCCCCTTTTTTTTTCTCCTCTCTCTCTTGGATAAAAAAGAGAACTTCTGAGGGGGGATCATCATCATCACACCCATAATTTGGTTTGGAGGGAGCATTTCGGATTTTTTTTTTCCACTTTTGGCGCTCCCTCTTCTTTTCAATTCCCATTGTGATTAACCTAACCGAGTGGTTCTCAACCTCTTCGGAACCGCGGCCCGGTGAATCAAATTTCTATGAGTCTACGGCCCGGTGTGGAATAGTTTACTCGTTCATAAGATAAATAATTGAAAAATAACCAACTACCTTTTAATTATGAGCTAATTATTTAAAACCCCTTAACAATCGATTAATTAAACCATAAAGAATTTTTAATTAATCTATTAAATAATTTAAGCTATTTGTTGACTAATTAATTTAAACCCTTTTAATTAAAGGCTATTTCAGACACTCCCCCCCCCCCATAAATTTTGTTAGGAGCTGAGAACCCCCTTCCCCAATTAATGAATAAATAACGCGGGGCACTGAATCCTCCTACATACGGGCTCGTCACGAGACGACTGGCAACTTTCAGCCCTCTCAATGTTTTTTTCATGCTCACGCCTTTGTACAGGGCGGCAACTTTTTTTCTGGCGGAAACTGATAAACCGCTATAAAATCATTATGCGGTCTTGAGACTGAAGTATAATATTTCCCTACAAACACATCGAACTCTTGTAGAAAGAAAACTTTATCTATATAGCTGTGCACTGTCTATACCAGCGGTTCTCAACCAGTGCTCCATTGTGCACTTCCCAGGAGCTCCGCGTCCACTCGATTAAAGTAAAGCGAATCAATAAATTTTATAACCAAATGAAAAAAAAAAAAAAAAACGAAGCGTAAGGGCTTCGTCGTAGAAATTATATACTAAAAAGGGCTCTTGCGAGTCAGAAAAGATTGAGAATTGCTGGTCGACACTCATTTTCTACTCAATACTGAACACGTTCTTAGAATTTCAACAGATTTGTAGTGATTTGTCAACACGTTGATGGATTAGCAGAGGTTCTCAAACTGTGCGCGCCAACCTTTGTCAGGAGAGCAGCGGCGCAGTGGTCCTGACAAAAGTATTTCGAAGAAATGTTTTGCTTATAACTGCTCTTCGTAAGGGTGGCGCGGGTGGAAAATGTTTGAGAACCTCCTGGGTTTTAAGGAAACGGATAAACACCGTGACAATTGCCCATCGCTTACTATCACTATCGAAACATGGTTTCTGTTTTTTGTTTTTATGCTTGTATTTTATTGTTCTGAATATCTGTTATTTCTGTGAATTTGAATGCCGTTTGTTATGAAAGAGACACCAGATTTTTTTTTTTCTGATTACATATGAACATCTCACACACAATATATCTCTATTTCTTACAAAATCGAAACCAGTTTATTTCATCATCCGTGCTTTAATTGAAATTTTTTATGCACAGAACATGCCGGATATAGCCAGCGCCATCTTAACATGGGCCCACTCGGGCATGGCCCGGGGACGTCAAGAAAAAAAAAGGGGAGCCTCACAAAAATGAGATCTGGTTAAGATTTTCGAGAATTTGCCTGGTAGGGCCTCAGAAAAATCATTGAGGCCCATGATGCTCTTAAGACGCCAATGCCCCAGATATGCCCTGCATACAGGAGGAATCTATAATTCTGGGATGTCACATAAATAATGGATCCACTCCGATCATTTGTGATTACCAACCACGTATACATTTATGGCTAATAACAATCGTTTTCAGCCATTCACCTTGTTGGGCAATTTGTGTGTTGTGTCATATGTATTTGTAGCATTTGTGCTGTGTGTGTGAGAAACTATTCTAAAATTATTAAACACAGGTGAGTATTAAGAATAATGAGCATTTCACTGTCTTCTCTTACAAATGTCAAATGATCGGAATCCAGTAAAGGTTCTTATGTTGTTTATTAGAGGGAAAAGATGAAGGAATATACTGTTGTAGGAAAACTTTTGATTTGATTCTTGTTTTTCCAGCGCAACAATAAACATGTTTTTTACACTGATATTACCGACAATCTACTTTTTTTGAAAGAGCAACTACTATTTCTCTACTAATAATGAAAGAAAAACCAACTCTTCTTACCCTTTTGTGAAGTCTTTTTGCCGCACGAAAGAATTTTTTACCATAGGGAACCCATCTGGGCCCTTTGTGAACTTAGCACATCTGTATCTGGACGGTACCGTCCGGCGCTCAGGTGCCACAGAATGTAACACGTCTCCTGCGCTGCAATAACGCCTTCGTTGCAGCATTTCTGTGCACAACATCACACTATTTGCTGCTTTGACAACATCGCAAAGGTAAAGCATCTGTGCTGCGGAGGTTTCCAAGCCCAAACGGCAGGTTACTGCAGTTACTTTTTTTCTTTTGGTGAAAATGGATATAGAAGCGTTTATAGGACTTGTGTTCAGTAGAGAGCCTCTTTGGGATCAAATCAATCGCAATCCCTACGTTTTAGACAAACTCTGGGATGAGGTCGCAAATGAGATGAAAATAACAAGTAAGTAATTTTTAACTTGTTGTACGCCATTTGTCATATGGACGGGTGAAACTTACAGTGGTGTAAGTCAATAATCTTCATTTTGAGAAAAAGAAGTTTTAACAGAATTGCCATAGGTTCCCATGTTAAACAATTTTTGAATCGATTATTTTGAGGCGAATTGTAGAATCTGTTACAAGGCTCGTTTTGTCTTCCACAAGTTCAGCTCTTTCAGATAGCAGGGGCCCACCGAGTAACGGCCCAGTGAACCCAAGAGAAGAAGAATCCTGATAAAGTAGAGGTCTGGTTGAAATTTTCCAGAACTTGCCACGTACAATCTCAGAACAGTCACTTTGCCCAAGACCCAGGATACTCTTTGAACGGCCCTGGCTGTAGATAGTTTTTCTGAGCGTGGAATGTGTAATTCGTAGAATGCGTGACCTACACCACTCCTTTAACCCGTCCATATAATGTTTGTACAATTATTGCACTGAAGTTACCACATTTGGTTTAAATCAGAGGTTCTCAACATTTTTTGACTCGCGGAGCCCTTTTTGGTATGCAATTACTATGGCGTATTTTTCATTAATTCGTCTACTGTGATTTTTATTACTTAAAAATATTTTTTTGGCTTATTTAATTTTGTTTAATTATTTATTTTATTTAATTTCTTAAGTAATAATTAATTGAATATTTTTATTACTTAAAAATATGTATAACACTGTTATTTTGTAATCAACTGCTTTTTTTTATATTCTCCTCGAGCGGCCACGTCCCTTGGAGCACCGGTTGAGAACCGCTGGTTTAAATACTATAAGTGTCATTGTTGTTACAGATTAACGCTAGACGTGAAATGATTTAGCAATAAATACATACACAATTTCATATTATTTACTATGATGTTTCATTTATCGGCGTATCTACAGATTTAACGAATATTTGGTTAATTTGAACCGCTAGTCAGTGGAGTATAGGGATTTCAAAATTAACCCGACTAAATGAAATGTTCGAGGGGAAAAGACCAAACACCGACGAGTAATATACGTTCCATAGCTAGTATCTAGTGTGCATTTCAGAATTACCGCATTGCTTGGAATAGATGCCGTATAGGTGCATGAATAAAAGCGTGAGAAAATAACATGGACATGGATTTGAGACCTTCCCGTGAGTGTCATGTAAGCATCGTCCAATCCTTGAGAGGATGAAAATTAATTTAATTTACACGTAATCATTGTTTCATTCCCAGTACACAGACAGATATTTGTAAGGGATTGTATGATTCACTATCAAATCTAATCTAAACTATATTAGACATAAAGTGTCTAACATTTTTTTAAACCAAAGCGTTTCAAGAAATGCAGTAGTGACATGTTTTAATGACAATCATTTCAAATTTATTCTGTTTCGGCACAAGAACATTCTGTAAGTGTCTCTGACGAAATTTGCGATGCTGGATGGCCGATTGTTCTCCCTTCCTCTGGTTAGTGCAGATTGCGTCAGATCTTGTTCCACTATGTGTTCGTTTTCAATCGTCACACCCTCTACGTCTATAATTACATTATGCAGAAGGCATATGCACTTCACGATTTTATCGGCCAGTTCTGGAGATGTTTCTATTGGTTTCTAGAGAATCCGACATTTGGAATTTATAATTCCGAAAGCGCATTCGACCGTCTGTCTGGCTCGTGAAAGTCGCTTGTTGAAATACTCTTTTTCTTCTGAGTCCAAGTACCGTCGGCCAAATGGTCTCATTAGGTGTCGTAGCAAGGGATAAGCTTCATTCCCTACGAAAACATACGGAACAACAATTGCACTTGATGGTAATGCATTGTCGGGGGGAATGTTTAGCCATTCTGATTTCATCCAACGGAACAGGGACGGAGAGCGGAATGTTCCCCCATCGCTCTGTTTACCATAACCCCCAACATCAATCAAAATGAACTTATAATTTGCGTCACATACCACTTGTAGAACAATGGAGAAAAAATGTTTATAATTATAGAACATTGATCCTGAGTTGTGCGGACATTTCACCCGAACATGCTTGCCATCAATAGCCCAAGGCAATTTGGGAAATTCCACTTCTCGTAGAATTCTCTGGCGATTCGCTCAAACATGCTTTCCGTCGGAATTTCCATGTGCTGCGGTTGCAGTGTTTCCCAAATTACTTCAACTGTTTCTCGTACAGTTTGGGACACGGTCGTCGCACCCATCCTAAAAGAGAAGCTGAGACTTTTGAAAGATGCTCCTGTTGCCAGATACCTAATAATGATGAAGTTAAAAATATGTTATACACTCATTGCCATAAAAATTTGCGCACCCAGAAGAAGTCGTCAAAATGAAACGAAATTTTACACATGTAAGTACTACGTTGATATAAGTAAGTGATTAGAAATTCCAAGAAAAAGGATCATTTATTGCAGAAAAAAGTACAGATGAACAGACGTTTTAGTACTCTGTTGGACCCCCTCTAGCGCGAATGCACGATGCGATACGAGCGGGCATTGAAGCATACAAGTTCCGTATGATGTCCTGAGACATCTCGTTCCACAGTTGCTGTAAATGCGCCTCTAGTTCGACCAACCTCATAGGATGTCCAACTTGCCGTCCCAAATGATCCCAGATATGCTCGATTGGTGACAAATCTGGGGATAGAGCAGGCCAGGGAAGGGTGGTGATGTGGCGGATTCAGTCTTGTGACATCCTTGCTGTGTGTGGCCTAGCATTGTCTTGTTGAAAAATGGCTCCTGGGAGCCCTGCCATGAGTGGCAACACATGTGGCTGAAGGATGTAATGGACGTACCGCTGGGCTGTCATTGTGCCATGGATCAAAATTAGGGGTGGCCGTGTATCGTAAGCAATGGCACCCCATACCATGACACAAGCTGTGGGAGCGGTGTGTCGCTGTAAAGCGAAGGCAGGATTAAAGGGTTCACCACGGGGCCTCCACACACGAACACGATTGTCATCACTGCTCAAGTTGAATCTCGATTCGTCGCTGAAGACGACCTGGTTCCATTCCGTTGCAGTCCAATCCCGTCGTGTTCGACACCACTGCAAACGGAGGCGTTGGTGGGTGGGTGTCATTGGCAGCACACGTAATGGGCGCCGCGATACCAGATGTCCTTCAGCCAGGCGCCTTGCGATGGTTCGGGAAGACACAAGGGCCCGTAGTGAAGCTCCTGCCTGTGTCTGGATAGCGGCCAATGAGGCAGTTGGCTCTACGCGTGCGTTTCGGATGATGTGACGGTATTCTCGACGACTGGTCTGTCGAGGGCGTCCTGAACCTGGTCGCCATGTAAATGACGTCTCTTCTGTCCACTGGTCCCAACACCTCCTCACAGTAAAATCAGAACGGCCTACTCGCCGAGCTGACCACCCAGCTTCCATCATCCCGATGATTCTTCTCCTATCGAACTCTGACAACTGCTCATATGGTCTTCGTCGGCGGCGTAACGGCATGTCTACCTCAGCGTTTCTTTTGCAAACGATTAAATACACTCCAGCAAGCTCTGCTTACCTGTTTTATACTCCAAGGAGAACGAAGTTCAACGCCCTCTAGTGGCATTACGCAATGCGCAATCACGCTGCATTTCTAATCATTTGCATATCTGCCCGATATGTACCTTCAGGCCAACTTTCGTTTCGATCCCACAATTATTTCTTGGTGCGCAAATTTTTATGGCAATGAGTGTATATATGTATACCCAATAGAGTCAAATCTACACAAAACAGCATACGTGAAATATATGTCATTTATGCCTCACTTGATTTTGGTAGGTTGGGGGGGGGGAATTAAAGTATTAAGTACGCACCAGAAAAAGGGGTTTTCGCACAAATTATTACTTTTGCTGATAAGGCGGGGGTAGGGGGTTTAAAGGATTATTTTGTATATACGGGAGAGCGTAAATATGGAAATTATTTTATTCCACTTATAATTTTAAGAAATCGAACACCAATCGCATTTTTTTCCATTCCTTTCCAAGAAATTGTAATACCTCATATCAAGGCTGCAACTACGGAGGGGGGGGGGTGGGGACAGGTGACCCTTGCACCCCAGGCGCTGGACTAGATGGGGGTGCCAAATTCACTCATAATAACTGCTCTTTCCACATTACACAGAGCGCCGATATGTGTACTTGCCCCGGGTGAAAAAGTCTATAATTGTTAAAAACCGAGTCATTAGCTACTTCTGCTTGTTTCACTATCAGTGGGGGAAGGGGGGGATTCATTCACTTACCATTCAGCTGAGCAATGACGAGAATTAAAGAACCTCAGCCAAGGCCATGGTATATTTATCAAGTTGCAATGTGAGAAAAATGTGAGAATGTAGTCATTAACTTGCACCTACATGCGCAGAGATAGTTGCCTCAGCATTGCACAGAGCCAGACTCGCCAGGTCTATCGACGTCAAGTGCTTGTAATTAGCGGGGAAATAAAATTGTTGGAGGAACATTAATGAATTGAAGATTTGGGGAGCACGAGATAAATAAACAGGTTGCTGAAGAAACATCTCAAAATTATAGAAATTCATTGAAACAGCATATGTCTGTTTTTTCCCCGTATAACAATTTTTGTTTCACAAACACATTTTATTTTTTGTCTCTCGAAAGGGAAGAGCATGCCCCCCACCCAAATGTCCCCCCTCTGCGTAGAGGCGGCGAGATCATCACAGGGGGCCCGTGTTTCCTGAGACAACCCAACTTCACCAATATCTCCTTTCAAATTTCGATCTCCCGTACTCCCCTGTAATAGTAGGGGGAAGGGGGAGGCGAAACTCTTCGATGGAGATCAGTACCCATATAGGTAGGGGTAGCCCTTACATGGTCAATTCGACTGACGAGTGAGGACGGGTATTAAAAATTTGGCAAAATTCGGCTAATGTTACTGAATGCCCCCCCCCCCCCCCGAGTCTTAAACTTCTGTTACTTGCGGGATCCCGAAGTATTCTATAGAAGATGCTGTACTTAATAAATGAACGGTTCAAAGCACAAAACAGGCATATACACACATGAATATTTTCAGCTCATCCCACCACCCCTCGGGGCCGCGACGCACACTTCAAGAAACACGGGCCCGTAGCCATAAATTTCGTTCGGGGGGGGGGGGCAAGTGATAAAATGATTTGGTCATCTTTTTTCCCTTTTTACCCGTCACATTTCGGGTGCACCCCCTTCCCCCATAAGGGTTGAGCACAAATTGAGAACACCGGCTGTTCAGTATTCGGGAGAGCCGCCGCCAGTGGAAACGGAGTTTGAGAGAATCGAGTAACATTTTCCCTAGTTATAATTTTTTTTGTGAGGGTTAATTATTTTCTGTATCTCCAATACAAGCTTCCAATTTATTGTGACCTTCCTCCCCACCCCCTTTTCCTTTCAGGAAGCGATGCTAGAGCGAAATGGAAAAATCTACGAGACACTTTCCGAAAGGAATTGCGGAAAATTCCGGACAAAAGATCAGGAGATGGAGCATCCTGTGCTTGGACATCCTCATGGAGATATTTCAACAGTCTGCATTTTCTAAGAGACTAATTTACTCCCAGGGCAAGTGAAGGAAATTTGCCAGACATTCGTGAGGCGGGACCAAATTCCGATAATGTGGAACGTGATGCAGACATGGATATCTCCGATTCCATCGATGATTTTAATTCATCGAATCCTGAATCTTCATCAACTTCTTTGACTGTCGTGCCTTCACAAGTTGAAGGCACGATTCAAAGGCAACAAATTCACAAGTTGAAGGCACGCCATCGTGCGGTGCTCCCACACCTGTGCGTAAAATATCAAAAAGGAAGTGTGAGAGTGACGCTAATGTTGAGGTAGCCCTGTTAAAAATCGAAGAAGCAAAACTGAAAATTTTGGAAGGACAAAGCAAGCCTCGAGATGAAGATGAAAGCTTCTTCGATAGCCTTCTTCCTCATGTACGCTCCCTGACACCAGAGCAAAAAATAATATTACGGATAAAAATACAGGAACTCATCCTCAGCTTTATTTACAAAAATCGTGCAACACCTGATCACACTCAGGAATCCAGAGATTGAAATCTCATATTGTGCACATATTATTTCGTAGCTTATAATGATATTACTCGTATCATATTGTAACCCTTTAACAACTCAAAAAGATAATCAAACGTACGAAGATCCATGCGAAAGTAGGCTTGGAATTTTTCGGGGTAGCTTCGTAATTGTTGATACAAGTGATAGAATTCACCATGTACATTCCGACTCTTGTTTATGTCATGAACATTACATGTTCTTTTTTCTTCAATAAGTAATAAATTTTTAAGGCAGAGCTCTCTGCCAACAACAACTCCATGGCTGTAGAACTGATTGAGGAACTCGCAGCAAAGCTTAAAGAATTCCGCGCTACCTTTTACTGGCATGTTTCGCTCTTTTCATTTCTGCACAAACATTGCGTGTTCGTCGTTTTTTTTAATGGGAATTTTTCCAACCATGGAAGCATCTCTTTGGAACCAAAATTTCACAATTTGGAATAGATTCCAATTTACCAAGAAGTTTGACCATACTTTCAGGTCAAGTCTAATTTTGAAATTTTTATTGTGAATTCATCAAAATTTGTTGCGTTCATTTAAAAAATGATTACAAAAAAAAAAAAAGGTGGCTCCACAACAAAGAGCCCGGAACTAGAGGGGGACGAGAAGGTGCAACTGCCCCGGGCAGTAACATTTTGGGGTGGGAGGTTTAGCTGGGAACAAAGAACACCTTTTTAAAATTATCGAATTTTAAAGTCGGGGGGGGGGGGCAAAAATCCTATTCCCGACCCTGCCGCAGCACTCCGTTCCAGGGCAGGGGCATACGCATAATTGACCTTTGGAAGAGGCCAAAAAATTTTCTTCCCGAGCAGTTTGAGCAATCAACATTCAAAAAGCATTTAAATTAACAGAAATAGATTCAAATAGTATATAAAAGGTATTTTCTTTCACCGATACATTGAAATTGTTCCTAATTCTTGGTTAGCTTAGGGAGCAATGCACGAACCCCGTACGCCCTTCTCTTGCGCACGCCTCTGCCCTAGGATGCCGTGCATAGGGATGAGTACTATATACAGTTTTTTTTCCCTCCAAGAATTTGAAATGGAAATAAATGCTCCAAAAATTAATTTGCAATAACATAATTTTTCACAGATTTATATATAGATAGATACATATTCAGAGGCAACAACAGGCAAAATACCCAACGATGGGGCTGAAAAAGGATGCCCGTAAAAAAGTATGGATGTTAATATATCTGCTATGCAGTAACCTCATATGGAGAGCGATGACCACGTGAAAGAAAAAAAAAATATTATAAAATAATGTACAGTGCCCACAAAAAAAATTACGGTTGTGTCATCGAGGTGCATGGATAACTTCTCGCTTCATCTCATTAACGGTGATATTTTCTTTAGAAAGTATCGAAATTAGCTTCTGCGAATTATAGGCATGTATTTTTATTCAGAGTCCATATCTTGATTGAAGTATAATTACTTCAATCTTTACACATACTACGCAATAATATCCGAAACAACGGCTTGATACATGAAGTCATTAAAAACATATATCAGGATATTTTACTGTTTTGAGGATTAACGCGTTTATTTTATTGGACTCTTCCAATATTGCCAAACTGATTGATTTGGTATGAACAGGCTGGTAGGGTTGCTAGTTGGCGAGATGTCACGTTTCCCGCTCAAAGGCTTTTCTTCTTTACCCTTCAGAACGCCTGCGGTCATTTTCGCTCTCCTCTGCCTCCTCAGTATGTTAGGGGACATGCGATGCTGATGTTAGATGCTGATCTCGATGTATTTTCTCTTTTGAAATCGCTCTCTTTGTCGACTCCCCAGTATGTGTTCGGCCGTAGAAGACGGGCTGCTTCCATTTTGCGGACAGACCCCGCACCATCGCAACTTGAGCCTGGCTATATGGTCCAAGAATCCTATCAACGCTTCTGTCATACTGTATTCTGGAGTCGATGTTCATCTCATCAAAAGATAAAACGCAAAGGCGGTCAGTCACAGAAACGTTGGGGATACGAATTTCCATTAAACTAATGACTTCGTATAAAATTCCGGGATAGCATCTGAAAGAGCGTGCGATCCATTTTCTAAGTGTGGATGGTGAAGGCAAGGGATGTTTTAACGTATTCCGAAGGTATGCGTAACATTTCTTCGATAACGTTCTAATAGCTAGAGTTTTGCTTAGACCAATTTGATCTTTTCTTACCTTCAACCAGATGCTGTATTTTATTTTCAGTAAAAACGCCCCCTAGAATCTGTTGCACTTTATCATTTACGCTGGAAGAAAATTGCATTTCGCATTCTTTGACTTTGCGTTCACTCGCAGTCATTCTGCGTCTCATTCTCTATTTTTTCATTTGAAGATTTAAAACTTTATCTTTCAACTTCTTTTGTTTACACGTAGCTTATGCGACTCATCGGTATTTGCTCTTTTTATGCTATTTTGCGGATTTTTTTTTTTAACGATGCATCGAGATTATCTTTCAATATCTTTTTTGGTGACAAATTAGAGAACGTTAACAGAGCACGCTGTCTTACCTCACTCATCTCTGCTGTTGTGCTTCTTGAAAATTTAGACGATGTAGTAGGAGTTACTGCACCACTGCAAATTGATGGAGATATCACTGAAGGTAAAATCACTGTTGGAATTGCTGTTGATTTCAACTTTTTGGCATGTGGTGTTCCCAAAGTTCTCATTTCAAGTCCCGTTCATAATCAGTAGCAGTAAAATGTTCCGAGCAAACAACAGCATTTTTCACGTTAATCTCGTCAGCTCTTCGACACCTCACTACCCACTCTCTTCTTACAGTTTCATCCGTGGGAAACCTGTGAAACTTAATTTCTTTTCCACTAGTATTTGCATAAGTGTTTGTGCAAGACGCAACAGCACAACTTGTCATGGTTATTTTGCTGTAGTAAATTCACAACAGACAAATATCAATAGCGAAATAATTTCTTATGACTATCGTACACACGTTATTTCGAGAGAAATCGACTTCTCTGGACGGAAGAAAGAACCGTTTTGAATGAGAAGAGTATGCGTTTGGAAATGGCAAACTAAACAAAGAATATTCGCTTATAGATTCCCAGAACGGAAAAAAATTTAACACATGTATGTTATATTGTTGTGGTGCCTAGACGGGTGGTGTTACATTTTCGGGCACCTACTCCGACGGTATAACGTGTTTCAAGTACGTAAAAGACTGAAATGTTCGAAAGAGATTATCTTTGATCACCCAGAAACCATAGTGAACCATCCTGAATAATCATAGTGACAGAAGAGGGGTAGATATTTTTGGCATAAAATTATATGAGCCATATTTACAGTATAGTTGGGCTGTGATTCCTAAACCCCAGGTGCAACTGTTATAAAGATGTGATTCTCAAACGGCATGTCGCGTTTTGCCGCAAACATGGATGGAGATACGGGGGGGGGGCAATGCATTCCCTACGTCAATGACTGAACCGACGGATCTATAATACATGTACATGTATATGAACTGACATCATCCTGCCCTCCCCAGCATCATCATCGTGCCACCCACCCAACCTTTGAAATCTATCTCTGCCTATGGTGACGAAAGTAGTGAACTTCCAATTACAAAATGATTTGCCATTAGATTGGCTATGAATACCATGAGCTATTCTAATAAATTTGTTTAGCATTCAATTTAAAAGTACGTCACGGCACTCAATATTGATCTCATGATGATAATTTCATCATTAGAGGATATAGGCCACTCGGACCCTCCCACATATACCAATAATACAATTTTTTAACTGACTAGGCGGAGATCACCCGTCCCATCCCCTCCCCCTCTAGGCCCGTCATTTGGAGGGTCCGGGGAAAATCTTGCTCCCTTCCCCGGCTTTAAAAAATGCACTAGAAGCGATATATGTGTATACATATATTGAGTACAAGTTCTTTGTCCCCCCCCCAGAAAATATTGAAATGACGGGCCTCCCACCCCCATCACAAAAAAAAATAATGAAACCCTGACCCCAGCCCTTGAGAAAATCTTGCGTACGCCTATATGTAGTAATAAGACAATTTTCAATAAAAGTATCAGCAGAATATCAGAATATTTGCGGTACAAATAGCAATGGCATCTCAAGATGATGTGGCTCACCATTCGGGAATCACAGCCCGCACTGTCTTCAATATAATCCCTAACATATCTCGCGGCACTGCCGTACTCGGAGGGAAGAGCAGAGTCGTCCTAAGAGCATCTTGGGGTCCCCGGGAAAATTGATTTTTTTAAGACCTCCCTACCTAACTAGAAATGATTACACAGTGCCACAACTAGATGATTGGTCAGTCGGGGCAAGTACGCATTTTAGTGTGTCCTTTTAATATTGAAGGAGAGGTTAAAGGTTGAAATTTGCACCCCTTCTGGTTCAGCGCCCAGGGCACCAGACATGACTGCTCCCCCCCCCCCCCTCCTTGCGGCCCCGTGATTGCTTACCAATTTGCATATGAGTAAATACTTAATCTCATTATCATGAGGGCCACCTCTGCGTGAGACCCCCTGAGCCGTGTCCGGGTGGGCCCATGCGTTAAGACTACACTAGGAAAGAGCGCGATTACTTTTTTTTAATGCAGTTAAAAAACAAACTAAAACCCTTCCTCTTGTTATTGCCCCTTACCCACGGTTCCGTGGCGTCCTGTTTGGGAATCAATTTCACTACATTATAACTGTTTAAACAAGTTCAGGTGTGGCCGAGTTCAAAATAATAATTAATAATAATTAATAATAAATAATTAATAATAACTTATTACCAAGAATTTTTTTTTAATTCAACCAAAATTATTAAACACTTTCAAATGTATCATATTTTTCTTTCCCTATATGTTTTTTTTCTCCGTAAAGACGCGTCCTTAGAGACTTAACATTGCATACATGAGTTAGGAAAAAAATTCATTAAAAATCAAATAAATTTTTTAAAAATTAAAAAAAAATATCTTGACAATAAGCGGTTTTTGTGGCATCCGCTCAAAAAAAATGAAGTTCTGAGCGTAAAAACTATGCGAAAAAATTCATTGCTCCCGTTTCAGTGTGTCATGTGAGGAATCGGGTGACGTCAAAACCAGTTTCATTCTGAAGCGCGCGCTTGCTAATACTTAACCTTATATATTCTAGAAACCTTGGGTAAACTCGTCAAGCATAATTTCCCTCGCAAATTTCTCTTTTGACTAAATTTTTCTACTATTTTTTCGACTATAGAAACCTTTGGAGAAACTACACGGCAAATAGGAGATCATGTACGCCTTTGCATCGGCTAGCACTCCAACGTCTGGACCACATGTTGGCCATATGACGTGTGGTAATCATACATCATGTTTCTCCTGGGACACTCCCACTGAGCTATAAGTAAACTTTACTTATAGCTCAGTGGACACTCCTGGTTTTTTCTGGATGTCCCGACTTTCTTGCAAAAATGTCCTGGTTTGGTAACCTTGGATACGGGTTTGTTTGTCCCTCAAAGAAAGAGGGGAATATGACGAGAAACAAATAGCCTCATACGGTTTTGCGCGTTCGTTAACCGAATTGTTTGCAACCGAGACAAGTAGTATACCAAGGGTTGATCTTCACATGATTCGAAAAGCCTTGCTGACAATTTTTCAATTTTCCATATCTGTCTAAAAAATATGGTCAGCTTTCATTCTTCGAATATCCAGTTTCAGAAATCTATGTGTTGCCACCTATCTGAAATAAATTACATTAGGACACCATGTGGATTTCAAAGCTGGCAACACTTCAAGAGTATTTACACAAGCATTATCTGTTAGGAGCACATTCTTTCGCGAGAGATATATTTGATAATTAACCATCCCAGAAAATGTTGAAACACTTTCGAAAAGCGAAGTGTGAAATTCACGATTTGGAGACATTTGGGCGTCTCTCAAAATTTGTTTTTCCTTTCCTGTGGAAAGTAGACGGACGGATGGACGCCGCTATGTTTTTCAACATGTGGTCATGGCCCCCACATCCTGAAGCAGGGCCCCTAGGCTGATCCCCCAGGGCTGGAGCCTTGTCAGCCCATCCCTTGTGGGGGCATGCATGTGGTCCGTGAGATAATTTTATTCCGTTTCGTGGAACCGGTGCTGTATAATCCAGAGGTTGGCGATTTCTGGCGACTTTTTTTTTTTCGGCGCCAAACATGTCCGACGACCCAATGCTAACGCTCGGAACGAAAAAGACAAAGTGGCTGTTCGAAAGTTTGAAAAGACTCGCTACAAACAAGTAGCGCCACCTGGAATCGAAGAACATTCCGGAATAACAACCCAGCAGAACAACCACAAACCAGAGCACTCCGGGGCGTTGGCGATTTATCTCATCGGAAGAAAGCCGCCAACTTGGTGTGTCCCTTATACCAAATCTGTTCCGGTGATCTTGCTCTCGTCAGCCAACCCTTCAGTTGTCGAGCCATCAACCAAGTTTCTCGATGTGTGGCCGGACTGGCTATCCGATTTATTAGATTGCCTCGAGGAGAGGAAGAGATGCTCTCGTCAGCCAACCCTCCAGTTGTCGAGCCATCAACCAAGTTTCTCGATGTGTCGCCGGACTGGCTAGGCAATTTATTAGATTGCTCCGAGGAGAGGAAGAGATGCTCTCGTCAGCCAACCCTCCAGTTGTCGAGCCATCAACCAAGTTTCTCGATGTGTGGCCGGACTGGCTAGGCGATTTATTAGATTGCCTCGAGGAGAGGAAGAGATGCTCTCGTCAGCCAACCCTCCAGTTGTCGAGCCATCAACCAAGTTTCTCGATGTGTCGCCGGACTGGCTAGGCGATTTATTAGATTGCCCCGAGGAGAGGAAGAGATGCTCTCGTCAGCCAACCCTCCAGTTGTCGAGCCATCAACCAAGTTTCTCGATGTGTGGCCGGACTGGCTAGGCGATTTATTAGATTGCCTCGAGGAGAGGAAGAGATGCTCTCGTCAGCCAACCCTCCAGTTGTTGAGCCATCAACCAAGTTTCTCAATGTGTGGCCGGACTGGCTAGGCGATTTATCAGATTGCCTCGAGGAGAGGAAGAGATGTGGGAGGTAAGCCTATTTTATTTAATGTATTTGTTACATGAATTTTCATGTTTCTTGTGTAAAAAAAAATCCGGGCCACAACTAGGGGGGAGCAGGTGGGTCTCGTGCCCCGGGCACTGGACCCGAGGGAGCATAAATTTCATTCTGAAACCTCTCTTTCAACATTACAGAAACATCGTTGCTCGCTGGCCTGGCAGCACCCACGACAGCACAATCTTTGCAAATTCCACACTCCAATGTCTCTGCGAAAATAATCTCATGCCTCCAGAGTATCACCTTATCGGGGATAGCGGCTATGTCGAACCTTCTTGCTCACACCGTTCATCAATCCAACTGCAAGAGTTGAGCGAAGGTAAGTTCTAACATCCTTCTTCTGCTGCTTCTGTAAATGTGACAAGAGTAGTCAATTTAAAATATTATCCACAGCCTGGTTCAAGACAGCAACTCAAAAGTCCATTTGTTTGAGATAGGTCTATCAGCGCATTGCGAAGGTTAACTTTGTATGTTAGTTCACTTACATTTAATTTGAACACAGCTTATAAGCAGAGTGTGGGTTTATTTTGAGTTATTTTCCACCATTTTCATGGTGTGCATAATTCAAGGATTAATTTTTTGAGTTGTTGCTGTCGTGAATCAGCCAGTCGATATGCTTATCAAATATAGGACCCGAAATCTTTACACGTCATTCATGCTATGAAAAGGCCTATGTGATGATACTGAACCAAGGCTTGTAGAACACACTACAAAACTGCCATGACAAGTCTTAGTTGATCTTATTTAATTTAGTTGAATTATTTTCGTGTTATTTGTTCATGCGAATTCTCAGCCTGGAGAAATTGAAGTGTTTGAATGCCTATGTTTCTTTGTTATACTGTGAACATTCACAATAACCACACCCTCTGTAACGATGGACTTTCATGAAGGCATGATGTCTATTCATATGTACACATCAGATCAGTTGGCTCTACCTTTGACGCTATTATCGTTTTAAAAAAGCAGATGACGCCACTAGAAATTCATGCTTGACATTAGATATACACCCCAAAGCAGAATGTGCCAAAATCAAAAACAATTATCGCTACTGCAGAACGATTTGGAAGAATTTTAAAAAAAGGGTAAAAAACACTATTACATGAATGGGGATTTTTACTGCAGAACGTTTCCAGTTAGCCATCCGGTAGTAAATTGCCCATGGGTATAGACTGCAGTTGTACCCTGAAAGAAAATTGGGAGGAAGGACAGAAATATAAGTCTCCTCAATTAAAAAAAACAACATTGCCATTGCCCTAGGGGCGATCGTGTATGTGCCACTCTATATGCACATACATTGTCATATGGACATGTATATCTTGAGGCGTTACACTTGCGGCTTCTTTCTGTTGATGTAATTATTATCAGGTTTTTTTTGTTTTGGCAGAAATGAAATTGTGAACAATTTTTTTTTTTTTTTTTTGCAGGTACAACTTTGCTCTTTCCAGGGCAAGAAATGCTGTAGAGAGGTCATATGGAGTGTGGAAGCGAAGGTTTCCGTGCATGTCCACGAGTTTGCGCTGCTCAATGGAGGATGCAATGTCCCATATTGTTGCTACCGCTGTGTTGCATAATATCGCTCGCTCCATGGATGGGGAAGATGTCCATCCCGTTGATCATAGGCATGATTGCCTTTAATAACGGTATTGAAGAAATGCCAAAATGGGAGGGGGAGAGAGAGACCATGTGTTTCTGGAAGAGCTAAGAGGAACACAATTTTGGCTCATTTTGTCTGCAATCAATAATTGTAGATGGGTAACACTCACAAAATTAGTTTAAATTATGTAAGAATTTTTTTTTTTTTTGTCTAATTGATCATTTATTTTTGGTAATTTCATGTGAATGACCCAGACATTGATCTCTGGGATATTGGAACTTGTTAGCGAATCATCTATTATTATTGACAGTATTTGCTTTGCAGTGCTAAGATTAATGAAATACCTTTCCTTAAAATCATTGTTTGATAAAACATCCATACCCATTAATGCATCATCATAAACAAGACTTGAATGATGTTCAAAATTCTTGATTGTTTTCAGCGTTTTAATATCATGGGTAAGTTATAAGTTGAAATTGTTAGTTGCTGCATAATATTTATGAAAATGAATGAGTGAAATATGTCAATTGGAAGTGTCATTTTCATAGCTGCCAAGTCTCCCGATTTTTCCGGGAATCTCCCGAATTTTAGCTACATCCCTCGACCTCCCAAAAAGTTCTTAAATCTCACTAATTTGTACACAAAAATCGCAAAAAATCCCTAATTGTCCCTAAAAATTTCCCACTTCATTAAAAAAAATCCCGCTTCTGAAAACAATTTTTAAGGAATTTCTTGTGGAGCATGAAGTCTTTTGCCTGTTTTTTTCTCCTTTAAAAATGACACACGTCGTAAATGGGGAAATTCCATTTTTAAGGAAGTTTTACAAACTCTCTGATGGTAACAAGAAAGTTGTTTGTCTTATCGTGCAGGGAAATAGCTTAGCAGCCAATAGTCCTGGATAATAATTGAAGATTATAGTGACGCACATGTGGTCAAAACTTTCTCTTTGTTGAAGTTACGTACGTGCGATAACAAAACATGAATATTGATAAGCAAAAAAAATGTTTAATCAATTTTAAAGATACTTATTCCCTATGAATTTCCTTTCATCAAACGTTCCAGACAAGGGCAGACTTTCTTTTTGTACAAGTTGTGTTACGGACATAAACATCTGTCATGGTGGAAAGACTGCCATCATCACTCATGTGAAACGAAAAAAAACATATAGCGTCACAAAAAATCAGTGTTCTGCAAAAATTGACTCTTTTTCCCTTCATCTTCCGATGATTTTGGGATCATTCGCGCAGAATGTTTGTTCACATCGTTTCTGATTGAGCATATGTTTTTTAGACAATTTTAAAGTTTGGGCCTTCAATTTCACTTGTTTTTGAGTAGGGATTTTCTTCCCAAGGGTTTAACTTCCATGTGTGTAAAATCCCTATTTTATTTGACTTCAACTGCTGAGTAGGGATTTTATTCCCTATGCTTTAACTTTTATGTGTGGGAAATCCTTTTTTTATTTATTAGGGAGTGGTTTTAGCATAAAATACAGGTCTGCGTGAAAATCTCCCTAATTTTCATTTTCAAAATTTGGCAGCTATGCATTTTTATTCTATCAAAGGTCTTTCATTTTTCTCTGGACTTGCATTTGCAAGCCCAGTAGAGCCTTTTTTTCCCTGAATGTCAATCTTATTTTTTTTATGACAATGTTTAGTTCATGTTCTTTATGGGAATGGTCCATTTGTTGCAAATGTTCCTTACGGGAATGGTTCATCTGCTGTTCCGCTCAGCTCGTTTTTCCATTTCTATTCGGGTTGACTGCACCAATGTTTCTGCTGCAGTGACTGACCCTGGCATGCACCTTTTTTCTTCCAGCTTGGTATGCTCAGGGGAGGGCGCACCTGACCCACAGACCTTTGGGGAGTGCTTGCAGAGGTGGATGGCTGCTTTATTATATATCCATTTTCCAGTCCAGAGGTGGAGGGCATCTCTGTTGAGTTGCAAATATCCTGCAATAGAACGTTAAGAAGATATCTTGACATTTGTTTATTTGGAGGCAAGATATGCGCACATAAATGGCCACACATTTCTTTTATGTAAGGCAAACTACCCAGGTTTGTGCTATGTAATGTTATATTTAACCTATTCCTCAATTTACTTTATTTAAGACTTCGTACTAGGGGCGGCCGTGAAGAGAAGGGAAAATTTTCCCTACCAAAATGAAAGAGGTGGTACAACCCAGAGTCCGACATTTATCATTATCAACTATAGATCTCAATAAACACTAGACACAAAGAGTCAAGTCCACACTGAGGAAATTTAAATCCAGACATTTTAATGACAGAAAAACATTCAAAGAATTAAATGGGGATTCCCGTGATAAAATTAACATCAATTATTGGGTAGAACACCCCGTCACCTTTGTCGACATGAAAAATTTGGGGCGTGAGTGGTTAAATATGTTAAGGGGGAAAGGCTTCGATTTGAAATCAATCATATCGTGAGAGAGACCTTAAGATCACAAGGGAGGTGTTTTCGGGGAATGATAGAAAAGGGATCTGTAAATGGGCCCCAGAAGGATAGATCATAGGATCTACTTACGTTTACGACAATATCAGTCTCTGGAATCTGAGAGAAGGCACTACACTGAAGGACAGTTCTCTGGACAAACTGATGCGGACGAGAGGTGGCCCTGTCGGACCAGTTTCTCAGGTGAGCACCTTTTCTGCATCTGAAGTGGCACTGAAGGATTCTGCAGGGCGGATGACGGCGATATTCTCATTAGAATAGTTGACATTGGAGGAGTGGTCCATTGGATGAATAGATGTTGATGAGAGGTGGCTCTGTCGGACTAGTTTCTCAGGTGGGCATCTCCTCGGAGCGGAGGAGGGGATGCGGCGCAAGCGCCACGCAGTAAGTCAAGAGTTCGCCTTCTCTCTCTTCCAACGAAAACTCCGGGGAAAAGCCCAGAGTGGGGTATTTATGCCCTCCGTAGCTCTCTTTTCGTCAGAGTTCTTTCTGGACTCTCATAGGTGGCCGCAGCTCATGTGATCGTGACGACAGTTGTAATATTTTTCGGCGAAAAACCCATCACCATCAGTGCAGGTTCGGGGTATGAGTCATTCCGGAAGGAGAAGAGGGGTCGGGGGGGGGGGAGAGCAAAATGGCACTGGAAAGCACGATCCAACTCGTTTAACATACGATGAATGAATTCCAAATTATAGAATTTTCGGTTGAAATCCCTGGTCGATTGGCTTGCATTTCTGAATTTATGTACCGACGTAAAATATCCTATCTGTTGATGTCAGTCTTGTGTTGAAGAACAAATTGAAACGCAGAACGTTGGGGTTTTAATTATTGACCGTGGTCGTACTATACCTGGTGATAATTAAGCCAACTAATTAATTTGAAAGGTGTTCTACGGCGAAGGATTACATACTTTAGCGGGGAAAATTAAGGGATACATGTGGATTTGATCCAAGACAAAGATGTTTCACATTCCACCACTTCCGGGGGATATATGTATATAAAAAACATAATCATTTCTAACAATAATTAATAATTATGTGTAGTGTTTTTCATGTGGAATTTTGTGTGTGAGAGTGTAAGTGTACAAGTGGTATTACAAAATCACATAACTTTCAAAATACAAATAATAATTGCCATCTTACATCACATTTATCCCATTCTCCATAACATTCGTCATATGTTTTGAGGGAATCTGTGTGAACAAACCCCCAGCAAAACCCCTCTTATTGGGTGCACACTGGCTGGGCAAAAAAAAATTGGTTCATAACTGATGAGTGTGACCATGGAATCAGGACTTTTAAATGTGCACTTCTGTCATTCACCTGTAAAAGAGGGGGTAACAACATCTGAGGTGCATAACTGTATGTACATATAGTCCTTGGCAAATACTGGGGCAACACATAGCAACTAAAAAATATGTGCAATCATTGAAATCAAGTAACCAGGGTTGGGTTTGTGGCACGACAAGTGTTAAAAACCTAAATGAATGTCTTGATAATGTTTTGAACACAATAGGTATATAACATGATGAAAAGCTTTCTTGCATATTATACAATGTTTCATTTTCAAACATTAATTTATTACAATAATTAAAACAAAATGTTAATTTTGCAATTTTTCAACTTAAGAGTCTAGAACATATAATTTTACAGTTTATTTATCTAACCTTATCATTACTTGTGTTCAATTTGCCGGTATAGAGCTGTTTATTCAAAAGGAGCTATTCAAGTATTACGTAAGCAGAATTTTAGCCATTTTTACCCCCCCCCCCAGCAAAATTTCATCAGCAGCTTAGAATATTTCATATCTACAAAAAAGGGGGGGGGGTTGTGGCATAAGCAACCTTCAACACCCCCCCCCCCCCCCGATGCTGACGTTATACTTGAATGACCCCAATGATCCGCCCAAAAATTTTATTCCATATAACAATTCTCATGCACAGCATCTGTGTTAATACATTAATTAAACTAATTTATTTTCTCCTAAAAATTTGTTACCTCGGTGTAAATTCACAGAGTTTTAAAGAGTATTTTCAACCAAAGCAGAGCTGATTGGACTTGATACCCAAAGCATTTTTTTTTTCCATGTTTGAATGCAGCTTCAATTGGAAAACCATTGCATTATAAATGCTAGTAAATGTACCATATCATAGTGAAAAAGTAAAAATAAGTTTGTCTAAGGATAAGTTTCAGGAGTTTTTTAAGCATTATGTACAAGCTAGCATTGCCAAATTAAATGACATTTTAGTCCTACAATTTAGTATTTTGATCTATAGATTTATTGCGCATAACATCGAAACACATGAGTATCGTTTCAAGTATCGGTGAGTGGTTATCTAGATAACTTAATAATAACAGGTATAATGAAAACCTGACATGTGATCACGAGGATAATGAAAAACTTGTAAAAATTATACCTGTCTACCTACACTGTAATCATATCTGCAGCATTTTTGATAATCGTACCTGTAACATGCCTTTTTTTTAAGAATGACCCCATATCGCTCAACAGGAAATCTTTTTTTTTTGTCACAAAAAATAAACCTGCCATTTCATATTTATTAAGCACTATGAAGTGGTAATATATGCTTTACATATAACATTAAAATTAATTCTTGGTCAGACATCATACAGCACGTACACTATTGAAAAAGAAACATAGCTATAACCTGTGCAGCAATTTGTTCCTGTACATGTCTCCCCCAAAACACAGAAGTGACACTATTCAATATTAGAATGAAATATACAGACAACAAAATGTAAGGGCCAACTATATTACATTGCAAAATAAGCGCACATATCAAAATTTCAAAAGTTTATGCATTTCAGCGAGCATTACCGCAAAATATATGTCAATGATAAGTGAGTATTATTATATGCCATTTTCACTACATGAGCATAACATAAGTTGAAATGCCATGAAAAAGAGTGAATTGTTAGATGTGAATGCACATTTTAATTTTTATTTCCTTTTCATCGTAACTGGGCTGGGGCACTGCAGCCCTACGTAATAGTAACATGTCATGCGAAAAATAATTTCATGTAACTTGGCTTTAATATATATTTCATCATACCTCTTCTGCTTTCAGGTGGTATGCCCCTCCTCGGATTCGGCAAAAGATACTGAAAAAATAGTGTGAAATTTATGAAATAATAAATTTATGAATCATTCTACTAGTTCTGTGATACTTCACGATCCCCACATCCTGGAGCAGGGCCCCAAGGCTGGGATATATCATGGACTCTTCAATAATTTATAGCATGAAAACGAAAAATGATGGTAATTGCCCAGGGCTGGAGCCCTAGCCAGTCTTGACGGGGTCACGAGTAGTATACTACAAAAATGCTGATAAATAATTCAGGTCATGCATAGCTAAATTCAAACAGAAAACGATATTTATGTAAAAGAATAACTTCTTACCTTCAATGTGGTGCATCTCATACTCCTCAGAGTCCATCGCATTGGGCATTGCAAGCTCTGATAGCATACACTCTTTCTTCCAGTGGAGTAACTATCGGAGCCGCAGACACACCCCCCACCAGTCTTCATCCGCTGCATCTTCTCCTCAGCAACTTTCATTTGAGTACTTTTCTTCAGTAGTATACTACAAAACGAGGGTCACGAGTAGTATACTACAAAAATGCTGATAAATAATTCAGGTCATGCATAGCTAAATTCAAACAGAAAACGATATTTATGTAAAAGAATAACTTCTTACCTTCAACCTGCTGCATCTCATACTCCTCCGAGTCCATCTCATTGGGCATTGCAAGCTCTGATAGCATACACTCTTTCTTCCAGTGGAGTAACTATTGGAGCCGCAGACACACCCCCCACCAGTCTTCATCCGCTGCATCTTCTCCTCAGCAACTTTCATTTGAGTACTTTTCTTCAGTGAATGATACGCATTTATTAATTGCGTGGTGGTTCTGGGGTTCGTTACCCCGGGAAAGCTGTTGTATTTTGCTGTTAATTTTTCCCACCCCAGCTGTTTTTGCCAGTTGAGGAATGCATTTGTTTTTTTGTTCTCCAGCACTGCTGCATCCTCCGCCACCAGCCCGACCAGTACTTACTTCTCTAACATGGTAAAATTTTTTCTACTCGACTTCATTGAAAACACAAGGAAAAACAAAATAGGAAAGAAAACAAACGTGGAGAAAAACGCACATGGTTATGAGCACGGCGGTGCTGATCTCAAAAAGCGGTAAAGAAAAATTTTATCACATGACCTTCGTTTGACGAATCAGCATGAAGCTCCTAACCATCACTCATTAAACGTCGAGGTCTGGTAACAGCTCCTTGCTGGTTTGCTGAGAATACAGATTTCTTCTAACATGCACTTTCACCATCAACCTCATGTTATTTGATTGGCTGTTTGACAGTCGCTCAGTGAATACGGCCACTAGAGATTTCGATATCGTTTAATGTCGTTCTATGTAAAAATGGCTACTAAAACTAAAACTAAATGGCTACTCTACTAAAACTTAAGCCTATTACTGACACATCACCTTATACTATATACATATAAGATCCTAGAGATTCAGGCCATTCGAGCACACCACCAGTAATTTATTGTATATGACCTGTTTAAATAAAACTGGTTCTAGTTTTCTGTGGATTAAATGAAGAGAGCAAAGATAAAACAAACACAAATAGTTATGATAACATTCAATTTACATTGTGTCATTTTTATTGAAACTTATTCATTTTCATATAGAAAACATTTCAAAGCATCATTTTAATTCTATTTATTAGAGTGCTTGTGGATACACGATATTTTTTGTTTTTCCATCTGGTGCGTACACGAATAAACCAGAAGGTTTTCCGACGTGTGAGCTGGCCACATACAGTTGTCCATGTGAGAAGCACGGATTCTCCAAATCTAGCCCACACACTTGCAGTGATTGTGCTTTGTTGGTCATTGCAAAAGCGAGTCGCACCGGAAACTGTAACTGTTTGAATTCAAATGGCATATCTGTTGGTATCATTGGAATACGTGGCAACAAAAATACATCTTCCCCTCGAATTTCCCATTCAAAATTGTAGCTTCGATGACATTGTTCATCTTTTTCACCGAAAGTCTTGTTCATCGTCATCATGCAACGAGCTCTTAATTGCGCAATATGAGGTTTGAAAGTGAGTTTCTTGTCAAATGTGATGCCGAGAAATTTTGTATTTTCTACTATTGGTATTTGACTATTGTTTAGAAACAATTGTGGGTCATCATGAAAATCTCGACGCCGACAAAAGTACACAGCGACAGTCTTATCGGCTGAGAATGAGAAGCCGTTATTATGTGCCCACTTGTTGAGTGCGGTTTGTAATTGTCTCTCGGCTGACCTCATATTCACTGATTGATACGATATCAACAGATCATCCACGTAGAGTGCGCCGGTGACAGACAACGGGAGTTGGTTCAACGCCCCGTTGAGTCTTAAAATAAAAAGTGTTACACTTAAAATGCTACCTTGAGGTACACCTTGTTCTTGAATTTGGGGAGCTGATAATGTGCTTCCGATCCGTACCTGAAAGATGCGGCGAGCAAGAAAGTTCTTAATGAAAATGGGCAAGTTGCCCCGCAAGCCGCAATTATAGAGGTCGGAAAGAATTCCGTGCCTCCAAGTACGGTCGTAGGCCTTTTCTATGTCGAAAAATATGGCTAGCATATGCTCCCTTTTTACGAATGCTTGTCTGATTGAAGTCTCAAGGCGTAACATATTGCATGTTGTTGACCTGAATCGTCTAAATCCGCTTTGATGTTTCTTTAAAATATTGTTAACCTCAAGGTAGCGCATAAGGCGATAGTTGACCATGCGTTCCATGAGCTTACACAGAAAACTCGTCAAAGCAGTAGGTCTGTTGGATTGCATTGGATTTTAGTTGGCTAAAATCTGGTTTAGCTAAATCATTGGTTTAGTGGCGCAAGGACCCGTTTGGTCAAACTGCGCCAAAAGATAGTCCTTTTGTCATGTCGAAAAATTAAAAAGGCACAAATTCCGCAGCTTTAATGAAGCAACCTGTGCCTAAAGAATATCTGTTGATATGACATCTGCTGTGGTGGCTCTATGATATAATGACAATGAAAGAGAGACATCTGGCAGAGACTGCTCCCATGGTGCCAGTTGAAAAGCAACTGGGGCCACACGACTGATGTCTAATTCTAGTTCTTCCACAAGTGCCCTCATACGAAGACCGTAAGTTGGAACACATGAAGGGCGAGCAGCAAAAAGTCTATGAGATGAGGGATTGAAGATGAGACAATGAAGTGGATGATCTGGAAAAGACTTCATCTTGATATAATATTTCAAGCAAAGTTGCTGGCGTCTTGATGTCAGTGATGGCTCGTTGCATTCGACATACAGGCTCTCCATTGGAGACGTCCGGAAAGCTCCAGAGCAAATCCGCAGGGCGAGATGGTGGACTGGGTCGAGCACACTCAAGATAGCTCTGAGGTGCTGACCCGTATACAATGGAGCCGTAGTCGAGCTTCGATCTTATTAGAGCTTTGTATAAGTGGAGGAGCGACTTACGGTCTGCTCCCCATGATGTAGAAGAGATTACCTTCAAGATGTTCATCGTAAGGCGATAGTTGACCATGCGTTCCATGAGCTTAAATAGAGAACTGGTCAAAGCAATAGGTCTGTAACTGTTAGGTTGCTGAGGATTTTCGCCAGGCTTCGGGAATGCAAGAACAGTGGCTGCTCTCCAGGTGTCAGGAAATGAATGACTGATCCAGATGAGTAAATGTGACAGTGATTCTGGTGCGAGATGCCGAATCATGGCATAATGAATAGCATCGGGCCCTACAAGCTGAGTCAGGACTTCGCTGCAAGGCCGTCGTCAGTTCACGAAGGGTGAACAATGAATTGTACCCGTCCGGTGTAAAAGGCCGGAAGGTGTACGCATTGCGTTCGGCCAATGATTTGATGCGATGAAACGATGGGGGATAGTTCGCATCACTGGAAACAGCGGCGATGGTGTCCGCAATATCCCTCACATCGCTGATGATAGTGCCATTGATATTTAAAATGGTGATAGGATGAGACTGATAATGACCATTGATTTTTCGGATCCGGTCCCAAATGATTTTGGATGAAGTTGATGAATTGATTCCTTTCGTAAACTTTTGCCAGGACTCGCGTTGAGCGTGGCGCCTGGTTCTTCTCGCTATCGCCTTTGCTTTTAAAAATGCCAACTTGTTTTCATGGGTAGGATACCGCCGGAACCTACTCCATACTTTTGTGGTTTAATCGTGAGACTACATTCGTGGTTCCACCAAGGTTTAGGAAGTTTCGAGACTTTGGGTATTGTTTCATTGGCTGCTGAGATCATGCAACTGGTCACAAGGTCAACACAATGGTCGACGTCGGGTTGCGAAACATATCCTCCGTGTTTTCTGCCTTGACCGTGAAGTCAGCCCATCGGGCGGCCACAAGCTTCCACCGAGGAGGACTCTCAGGTATGCTATGGCGTCGATCAAGGCACTTAACTACTAGAGGAAAGTGTTTGCTCCCATGTAGGTCCGGATAGAGATAAATCTATTGCAGTGAAACTACCATCATTCTTGATGGCGAGGTCCATGTCGTCTAACAGCCATTCAACCATTTCCCCACGAGGGGTGTTGCTGTTAGAACCCCATATCATGTGCATTGAAGTCTCCAAGAAGAAAAAATGGTGGAGGTAATTGATCAATCAGATCTTCTAGATCTCTCTGTAAGATAGTGTCATTTGGTGGCAAATAAATGGAACAGATGGTAATTCTTAGGCCTGTAGAGATTTCCACCGCGATGGCTTGCAGGTTCGTGCGCAGCGTTAGAACGCGCGACGACACGTAATGTGGAACCAGCAGAGCGACACCGCGGCAGGCTCTACTCCCGTCATCATAATCAGTACGGAACAGGGAATGTCGCCGGATGTTCCATTTCTCCGAGGGCTTCGTAAAAGTTTCCTGGAGTGCCACGCAAACAGGATGATAACGATTGATCAAATCCTTGAGATCTTAGATCCAATTACGAAGACCACGAATGTTCCATTGACCATAATTTCAAATAGAAGTAGACGGTTCAAGGTCCTAGAATGTATTTCGGTCAATCTTGCAGCGAGTAGTACCGGATGCTGTAGGATTGTCGAGGCCCATGTCACCAATCGATGGGATGTTTCAGAGCTCTCTGTATGGCTTTTTTGGAATACCCCGTCTTGAATGGTTTATTTTTTTATTTATTTCCAGAACTAATTTTGGGTTTTGTACCAGTAGATATTTTAAATGTGTTCGCTGTTGCTTTTCCAGCTTCTTCTTCGGAGGTAGTGGACTCCCTCCGGAATCCAGCGGAGCAACAGCAGCCACAACTATTGCATGGTTGATTGGATGAAGTTTGAGTGGATGTGTTAGCTGTTGGTTCGGTCTGAGTTGTAATAGAAACTTTGGTGATATTGTTAGTAGTCAGTGATGGTGTAGTCATATTGGCGTATGATTTACCAACTATTGAGGCTTGGTTAGATGTTATGCGACGACGTGCTTCGATATACGAGATGTTATTAAGGACCTTGATCTTCTGGATCTCTTTTTCTTCATTCCATTTCGGACACTTTCTGTCAAATGCGGGGTGATTGCTACCGCAATTGACGCACTTGAATGATGTTGAGGTGCAGTTGTCCGAAATGTGGTCTTTTGCGCAGGTGGGTTGACTCCGGCACGCCGTTCGTGAGTGACCGAATTTCTGACAGTTGAAGCATCTTACAGGGTTAGGTATATATGGCCGGATTTTGAGGCTGTAATAACCGATCTTAATATCTTTCGGCAATGTTGGTGATGAAAATGTCAGGATTATGTTACGTGATGGAGCTGGATTGCCATCTTTGCGGCTCATGATATGCTTGGCAGATGTTACGGCTTGAGACGCCAGCTCTTCTGTTAGTAGTTCTTCATCCATGTTAATCAAGTTAGTATCTGAAATGTTACCACGTGAATAATTCAACGTGGGATGAATTTTTTGCTGTTATGGGAATATTCCCAAGAGATGTGAGCTTTTGAATGAGTTTGGTTGTGTTAGTCTCAATTAGAAGGTCTCGTGAACGAAGAGCCTTCACTGATTTTAATGTGCCTATTGCGCCATATAGAGCTTAGTATATTAAGAATGGTGATGCTTTGGTCAGCGGTTTATCAGTGACAATAGTTTCGCTCATAGCAATTCGTTGACGTTTTGGTGCATTTTGTGTTTTCCCCATTTTGGAGATAATGTGTTCGGCCCCTACCGACCATGGAGCCCTACAAGGGGACGCGTACACGTAACAGATGAAAATTAGTAGCAACGTCAGGTTAGGTAGGAACTATACACCACCGAAACAGGCGAGCAGACGCGTTCAAGATTCGAGATCGTCGTGAAGCAGCACCAATAAACCACAACGACGTCCGGCAGGCCCCTCTACCTGCCCAGTACTGTAACCCCTTCAGCCACCGAGGCGACCACAGCCGATTGACCTGGACGGGGCTAATCCAAGCCTCCCGTTTCGGCTGAATCTGTGGCCAAAGCTAGCGCATCAGGCTAACCAGGATCCCCATCTCCAGCCTTACGGGTCTCCACGCACGGCAAACACGCAGGAAGACAGCGTCCCAGACTGAGCATACGCTAGAAGATTTTATATCCTTGGCTGCACGTTCTTATTGCTGCCGAGACTACGGATAGATGGCAAATTACTGATGCAACTTCTCCATTCCACTGGTATAATGTCACCAGTATTGAAGTCTTCTTTATCAATCGCATGTAGTGGCTGGTATACACTTGGACTGGTTTTCCGTAGCCAGTTGTGCAAACTACAAGCGGTCTGCCTAGATTACCTTGTCAGTGGTGTCTGGCTTCAGCTCGATGGGTCGGGAAAAAATCCTGAAACGCCACACCAGAATACCAAAGGCATTCTCAACTACTCTTCTTGCGCGGGACAAGCGATAGTTGAAGATTTTTTCAGCGATGCTCAGTCCTGTCTCAATGCGCAGGCATCATACCCAATGATGACAGATTTTTGAGGCATCCCCAAGTAATTGTTCCTCATTGCTATATTCAGAGTCGAATCCCTGGTCCGTCCATTCCCCCCAATATCTACATACGTGAAACAATATTCTGCATCCACCATTACGAACAATATTATACACTGGTGTAAGAAATTAAAAGAATTTGCAGACCTGGTCGATTATCTCTAGAACTACTGTACCGATTTTAATGAAATTTGATATGTACATACATTGATACAAAACAAATAACCATTCAATAATTGTAATACACACGCATGATCGTGCGTAACACTCGTTGGAGTCGGAAGGTATGAAACAGCGGTTGCAGAATAAACAAAAAAATCTTTAATGGGGGGTATGGTCCCCTCTTACAGATATACAGGTCTCGTAGCGTGATTTCATACTTGAAATAAGGCAGTTTATCATTTCCTGTGGCAATTGGTCCCACTCGTTCAGCAACGCTGTTTTCATTCCCTGGATGGTTCCCGGAGGGGGGTTGCAATTGCCCTCCCCAGACATGCTCTATAGGGTTAAGGTCTGGAGATCTGGCTGGCCAATCCATCCGGCGAATATCCTAACTCTCTAGAAAATCGTCGAGCAGAAGAGCTCTATGTGGCCTCGCGTTATCGTCCAGTCCATTAAAATGAACTCAGGGCCAACTGCACCCCTGAAAAAGCAAACATAGGGCTCCAAGACCTCATCCCTATACCTCACACCAGTCACAGTCATGGAGAGGTATGCGGCCATCCAACATGATGCCTGCCCAGACCATTAAACCTCCTCCGCCATAATTGTCTACCTTCTACAAAGATGCTCGACGGAAACTACGTTCGGCTGCATCTATGTCTTCCCTTGTTGTAGATGGAGCGATAATTACTGACAGTCAATCTAAGGCTGATATATTTGTGGACATATTTTCAGACGCTTACTTGTTACCGTTCGCGACAGAAGTTCATTTTGGTGGCGGCCTTATGCAAGACCATTCCCAATTCATCGATTTGTTTGATGCTAGAGTTATCACTGCCTTCTCGCTCTTCTACTGGGCCTGATAGTATCCCCGGTAACTTCTACAGGGCCTTACGAGAGAAGGCATCTTATTTCCTGAGTTCAGTGTTCCAGTATTTTTATGACTTTGGTATGATACCCAATTCCTGGAGGAATGCCATAGTTCTTCCAATTTTCAAAAATAAAGTCAAATGTTCTGATCCTCAAAACTATCGCCCGGTATTATTGACTGATATTTCTTCTAAAATATTCGAAAGATATCTGTCCAAAAACTTGTTACATTTGCTATCAATTCAGGGTTTATACCATCTAATCAATTTGGTTTTGTTCCTGGTCGATCGCTATTAATCCAACAACTAATTTGCCATATGCCGTTGAAGAAAAAAAACGAAATTGATATATTGTTTATTGATTTTCACAAAGCATTGGATAAAATAGACCGCTCCTTCCAATCACAAAGCTATTGAACTTGGATGTGCCGAATATTGCAGTCATATCTGGGCTCTAGAACTTTTCAGGTTCGTGTTCAAGATTGCCTCTTTGGGAAAAAATGCGTGTCTAGCGGTGTAGTTCAGGGCTGTGTGTTGGGTCCACTGTTGTTTGTACTATTCACGCATGACATTGCTTTTTACTTCGGGTAACAGATGACACACCTCCTCTGATGCCTTTCTCGAGAAATAGATGCATATCGGGATCTGTAATTATTTCTAGTCTCTCACCGGTCATTTTGAGGCATGCGTACGAGGCGAGACCAGGGGAAGTATATGCGTGGGCGGCATCGATCTTATAGTTCCGAAGACATAGTCTCCGGAAACTTTCAAATATGTCCGCCAACAAAAGAACATCGGACATGACATATAAGTCGTGATAATCCCCCATGGTCCGCATCTGGAACGTGTCCCACACCTTTTCAGCATGTGCATAGTCTTCACTGGAGATGTTTTCGTCCCCCAAAGAGGTGTAAAAGGCCTCTATGGGGGGAAGTACCGGTTCATCAAACTTCTCCACGGAATCCATGTACTCGTAGGAGTAGACACCCTTCCTTAGGAGAAGCGGTGTCTTCTCACCGAAAGCTCTTTTCATGTTCAAAAAATCACTGGGTTGCATAGTTTTCACCAGGGTGTCGAGAGAAGCTGTGAGGAATTGGAATGAGTCAAGGAACTGGAGATGAACTTCTCCATGTTCTTTCCAATTACTTGGATCCGTTTTTCCTTGTGGCGACCAAGTCCTTCCATCAGAAAATGGGCATCATAGTTTTGTAAGTTGTGGAAAACCACCGGGATATGATTGGACAGTTGCAACTATAAGTTGCATTTACTATGCAACCGTAATAGACGTTGAGGGTTACCGACTCTCTGACGGAACATTTGTGATAAAGGAGTTGCCCTATTGTAATTTGAACTGCAGCGGAATTTATCGAGCACCGTACGAGTTCTCGCAACTGAATGCAAGAGACCGATATCAAGTGAAATGCCCCACACATAATTTGCATAATTTAGCGTGGGAGAGAGGTGATCTACCTTTTCGGACCCTCGAAACCACGCTGAAAGACTTTGTTAAAAAGTTTAATGTTGTTTACGCCAAGGGTTACAGCAAGTGTCAAATGCTCGAAAAACAATACGGATTGGAAGTCATCGATTTAGATTGCATTTTATGTCCTAACGTGACCGATCTGCCTGAAACGAGTCAACATTGCTCTCATCACTATGGAATGCGCAAGCATTGTGCCCTAGCAAAAGCTCAAGCTTATGCAAAGTGGTTAAAAGACTGAACTTGTTTCGATCGACTATTTCACGAGATGCCTTTGCGGAGGCAACAACTCTTAAAATCACTCTGCGAATGCCCAAGGAAACAGCTGCTAAAGAAACTAACGAATGAGAAGTTGAAAATCGTGTGTGAATGTGCGCTGAATCTGCTACGCGGGAACATTCCAGTAACAAAATCACAGAAAGCTAAGCTTCAAAAACACAAAGCCGCTCTGAGAAAACTTGCTTCAAAAAAATTACCTCTCTTCAAGAAAAAGCGCGTCTTGCTACAAAAAGGAAGCGGTTTCCTTGGAATATTACTTCCGACCGCGCTTAGTTTATTGTCTAGCATTATCGTGAAATAATGGAATTTGCAAAAAAAGTGGTCCTCGTGCCAGAGGCAAGATATAACCGTCACGTTATTCAAGAACCTCAGTTGTCGGAAATAGATCGGGAAATGAAAAAAATTCTTGATAGCACTCTACCAGACGACATTAAATTTAAAATGTATCAGCGTGTTCTGCACAAAAAAAATCTGATTTTCGAAAATAATTCTCCAGTTCTGACCGAACAAGAAACTAATGAGCGAGACCTCAGCAAACCCCCCATCAAAGTGGAACAATGGAATGAAATTTCCAAAATCGTATAAGTCTTCGGCAGAGGAAATTTTGAAACATATCAAAAATTTTCCTAAAGTAATCAACTGGAACGAGAGTGGCGAGCTGATATATAAAGGGAGGTCAATGAGAAACACTAACATTACCGAACTCATTGCTAGCGTGGCGTGAGTGGACAGAAAGAATTCTTACAAGCGTTGCAGTCTATAGAACTACCCGAGACATTAATCAAAAACAAACACTTGAGAAAACGATGGTTAACGTTCTGAACGAGCAGATCGAAGCTACTGCCTACGATGAAAAAAATAACAGAAGAGGTGTTATTTGGAAAACGAGCGTTCCCGACATAGATTTACCGTCGTCTTGGACTTATGAACTGGAAGTGCCAGGAGAACGGATAAATCGAATTCAAAAAGGACTGATATCCTCTATGCTGATTTTATTTTTTTTTTTACTGTCTCAGTTCCTATGCCATGTATCCAACACACATGAAATTCGAAAATTGTACGCATTCCGAGCCACTAGGTGGAAATGTATATTTTACTCGTTGTAATGCAACATACGATGTCCGCGTTTTCGCGAATCATTCTCCTACTATTAAAGGGATAAATTTATCAACTTCTCAGATGTACATGCTGCTACGGAAAGCAGCAAAAATTTTGAATTAATAAAATTCTGTATTTTTAAAAATTGTATTTTGTCTTTTTCTGGTCATCCCTAAAAACAATTTAAATTAATCAGGTCAATCGACTTACATATAAATTTAATCTGGATAGGGAAAAAAATATAATAATTGACTTACCCCCTTCATCTCATTTTTCGTTCCGCTCGGTCCAGCTTCTATTGGTCTTTTCAAACATTGATCCACAAACTCCATCGTATCCTTGTCTAGATCTTTTAGCATTGCCTTTGACACAAATTCAGGATCCAGACACTCATTAATGAACTCTTCCCCATCGCTTATATCGTTTGCACTCATTTTTCAATCAACTCGACAAAACTAAACTTGAAGACTTGACACTACTGTGACCAAATACGAAATGAGAAGATTTGTGAAGCAGTACACTTTTTATCACGACTCAGAGAGAGATAACAATGAATCATCGCGATGACCCAAAGTGTTGACGCATTAGATAACAGAAGTGGACATCCCTATCGTCACACTGATAAGCAATTAAATGTCTGGAGAAAAAAAAGTTTAATTATTTAATTGATAGATTTGCAAAAAAAAAAAATGATGGGGAAATTTTGCTTTTGGACGCCACTCCAAAATTACCGAACTAAGGTGTATATCTCGCAAACCGTGGCAGTTAACGGTTGCAAGACTATCTCGGACCTATTCCCCGTAGTTCATACATTCATTCAAACCTTTCATTAAAATCATTCACTCATACCATTCACACAGAGACATAGCTGCTCGATCTATGTCACTCCAGTCACCGAAATCGATGGCTGCGATCTCGTCCCCCTCCTCCTCAAAAACCCCATGATTGGGTAGCATTTCCTGCTTTGGATACTGTAGAGAGAAAAAAAAAACATTTTTTTTTTGAGTCAACGAAAAGCAATTGAATTCTTTGTAATGCAAGAGTAATATTAATGACTTACCTCTAACAAATCCAACGTCTCACTGCTCTGACTTGGTGGGTATGCTCTACCAATCTATAAAGAAGAGCATAAAGAAGTCATGCAATTAGCAAAATGACGATGTAGTAAAATGACGGTGTTGCGTTTCCTAAAATTTAATAATAAATTACCTCCACAACCGATGAAGTATCGCTGGCTTCCCAACGCTCACTTCCTAACGTGTTAGGAGTTGGCCAAACTACATCGCTTGATACTTCACCAATCTATAAAGAAGGAAAAAAAAAACAAACAAACATGTAATTAGTGGGAAAAAAAAGTGATGAATTGAATCTTACATTAATTAAATAATAATAAATTACCTCTACCACAGATGAGTCAGAACTCGCTACCCATCCTTCTTCTCTTAGAACATGTTGGCTGCTATGCTAAGATATATATTCTGGCTCAACAGTGGGTGGTTGCCGCACTGTTGGTGACACAATACACATCTTTCGAGAAAATCCGTTATTAATCACCTCTGCCCCTGTGCGACTCATACAGCGTTGATGCTGTATAAGATCACTAATTATGAGAAAAAGGTTTTCACATGTGTAGCATCTATACTGAGTCTGCTGAAAAAACAAATAAAAATGGTAATGTAACGAGAGCTGTTAATTGTAATACATGAGTCAATCATTCACAACTGAATATTTTTTTTTTTTTTTCGAATTCTTGTGTCCTAGTGAATTTAAATCGTAATGTGAAATAAAACTTTAATCGTAAAGAAATTCACATCTTTTTTCTTCTTCTTTGCTACATTCCCACTTGGACCACGTTTTCTCATTTGTAGCAATACTATCTCTCACGAATTCAGACATTCTGACCACTGCTACAATTAAAGAGCTGTCGACTTGTTAAAATCAAATCAAAGAGTGAGAACAAGACACTTTTTTTTTTTTATCATGTACGATATTAGCCGGGTTGTCCACTCTGTCGCAGTGACGCATTCAGATAACAGAGCGGTCCTTACTGAATATAACACCTTGATAAGCAATATACTTAAAAAAGAGAAGTGAAGTATTGGTGAGAAGAGTGATGCATCACTCACCCGACTGATAGTGTTTAATTATCACCCGAAGCGACTGTATTAAACAACTCGTGATGAAGCATACTCACTGACAATGCACACTACCCTGTACAAGCGATGATAACGCTTACTACTTTGACGACTGATCAATTAACACATGACAGTGATTAAACTCGTACTCGATTCTAAGAACTGAGTGAAGTGCACTCACTGATTAATTAACACATGACAGTGGTGATGTCGCATACACGAATCTACTGATGAAGCGTACTCGTGTGCAGCAGTTTTTTTATTTTTATTTATTTAACAGCTTACTAGTTCGCTTATATCAGTTGAACTTTGGGTTTAATAGTATATTCGTATACTAAGCTTATCGTCGACAACTGTAGTATATAAACTGCGAGATAGACAGAATTGCTTCACTCAGTTCTCCGGTTCAATTGGATATAAGCACTCTCTCCGCAACTCTCTCACATCAACTTGGTAAGAATATTACTATGGCTTCTTGCGTGTTAGATTTTGAGGGGTTTTTGTTTAAAAGTGGGATATATGTAGTTAAGGAAATGGCCTGCTTCGATTTAAATACAGGTAGAGTATATCACTCCCGTTGCAATCCAAGTTGCAGAGAGGTATTCATAATTCGTTGTAACGTACGAGGCCGAACTGGAACGGTAGTATCCAATTGTTCTGAGTCACCAGTTGTGATTGATAGTTAAATTTTGTGTCGCATTGCATATTATAGTACTTTGCCTATTGCGATGCATCGCATATTGTGCATGAGGTGCAGCAGTGTTAATGTGCTTTATTGCCAATGGTGGTGCATTGAGTGTTGTGATGCATTAATTATTGTGCTGTATTTTTGACGGCGGTGCATTGCTTATCGAAATCCGAGTGGGAAACTGGCAATTGAATGACTATTTTGCAGTGCCTGAGGAATATTTTGCTTTATAATTAAACAAGATATCACGAGTAGTTAAGTACATTGGAGGTGGGACTTTCCCCCCTAGTGTGTAATACAAATGATTTTACTCACCTCTATGAATGGCTTCAGGACGTGGTGAATTGCTACCAGCACTGAAGGCCGAAATAGCGATATTGTAGACTCGGGAACACGGAACAGATATCTCAGAGATTTCAATGAGCCCCCAGTAGCCGAATGCCGGAGAAATCTCCAGCTTCGTCGCAGTTGGGATCGCCATCCGCATTTTAGTGTCTTGCTTCTTGACGATGCCGTCAACCATTTGCAGTAAATTGTCGAACTGGGCACCGTCCAACCGCAAAATATTCCTGTAGGCTATTGGGTCTTCATGTTTTAACTCCTTCAGCAAAACGCTGGAAGCTCCATATTTTTCGTTGTTTCCTCTCCAATTCCTTTCGAATCGCAACAACCACGACTCCTGCACGAACGACTTCGCTAGACATTTTCTTGAAAATGAGGCGAATCTACCGATTCGAGAACGATATATATATTGTAGCGAGTGGGCGTATTGCACACGGCGAGTTTACAAGCCAAATAGCGAGAAAGTAGCCCGACCCTCAATTTTACTCGCTCTAGCGGAGCGAGCGTATTATTGCACAGAGCGATCAGTAGCAGAGAGTAAAATCGTAGGCGAGTAGCTAGTAAACTCACTCAATGTAAATGAGCCTTTACGATACTACTCGCCGCAAGATTGACCGGAATAAATCCAAGAGGACCTTGAACGTCTACTTCTATTTAAATTTATAACCAACATAATTCAATGGAACATTCGTGATCTCAAGGATCTGATCAAACGATATCATCCTGTTTGCGTGGCACTCCAGGAAACTTTTACGAAGCACTTGGAGACGTGGAACATCAGGCGACATTCTGTTTCGTATTGATTACGATGACGGGAGTTGCTCTGCTGGTTCTACATCACGTGTCGTCGCGCGTTTTAACGCTGCGCACGAACCTGCAAGCCATCGCGGTGGAAATCTCTACAGGCCTGAGAATTACCATCTGTTCCATTTATTTGCCACCAAATGACACCATCTTACAGAGAGATCTAGAAGATCTGATTGATCAATTACCTCCACTATTTTTTCTTCTTGGAGACTTCAATGCACATAACATGATTTCGGGTACTAACCGCAACACTCCTCGTGGCGGAACAACGGCTGTTAGACAACATGGACCTCACCTTCATGAATGATGGTAGTTTCACTGCAATCGATTTGTCTTTATGCTCACTATCGCTTTTGCCAAACTGGTCCTGGTCGGTTGATCCCAAAGCCGCTTGAAAGTTAACTCAGTACGTGTGAACACCCGTCTTCGTGTTCATTTTGCACTCATCAAATCTGCAATAAATGCGGACATATACTATCTCAGATGGCGTTATTATATTTATTGAATACCAGCCTTAAATCTGGCCAAAAGAAGTGTGTCACGATAATTTGTTATGGCCACCGGTTCATTCGGTGTGACCTGAATAGCACGTCGAGCTAGTGACTCAAGACGATCAGCAAAATGTGATAGTGTTGTCTCAACTGACAACACAATCTCAGGTTTGTCAGGTGAAGAAAATCTGTCTACTACATGAGCACGGAATTTGGCAGTGATGTATCAACATTATTTCGATCAGTTCAAAGTAATCCACATCTGTTTGGTTCATTTTCAGTAGTCGTAGTATCTAATCAAAGCGGACAACGAACCTGGAGTGAAAATGTGGATGTCAGCAAATTTGAACTGAAGGAATCGCAGGACCAGCTCACGAGCCTTCTACTGGTGCTACAGTAATGGATTCCGTTAAACTTCTCTTCACCACAGAAATGTGTGAAACCATTCGAAAGAACACTAATGCTTATGCGGAATCGAAAGTAAAGAGGGATGAATGAATATCCATACACACCGTGCAAGAAATATGGGCCATCCCCGTAATTATGGAACTGGTAAAGCTATCATGTTTACACGATTATTCTGGACAGATAGGCCTGACCGCCCAGAGAGACCATCTTGGGATGGTATGGGCGGTCTCGGAGAGCCTGATAGACTCGATTGTGGAGGGGGGAAAAACAATCGATTTTACCCCAGGAAGCACCATTAACATTTCGCGAGCAGCCATTTAGTGCCCCTGAGGTTTCCATCCTTGCATATGAAAAAAAATACAGTATTGTACAACTTTTCTGTATTGCATTCACTGGCTGAAAAATACTGGTGCTAATCAGTCATACCTTGATATAAATACATATTACTATTGCTATATTCCAATTTATGTACATTGTATGCGTATATTACCTGTACCTTCTGCTTACACTTTCAATTGCCACAAAACACATAATATTGCATACATTAAATATTATGCACAAAGCAAAATGAGATTGAGTAGCATTCACCATAGCAGCGCGCTACATCACAGTATATCAATATACACGCGCGCGAAAAGTCACCGCACAGATCACTGTCCACCACTGGTGCATGCCATATTTTCAACTTCCTTCCTTCGTTCGTTGCAGTCATGTATAATATCTCGCTTGACGTGGTTTGGCGTTGTAGGGCTGGTCTTCGGAATTCTCACGCGAGTGCCTCTGCCTTCTGATGAGGAGGTCGTTTGTTGCACTCAATGGGATTATTGAGAAGTACTTTCTTCCAGCTTCCTGAGCGATCTTCAGTTCGTACTGTGGTGAAAGTTTTGTTAACATGAAATACAAAGAGAAAAAAAAAAACAAATAATTTTTGGCCGATTAACAATTTAAAAAAAAAATCACTTTTTTGGGGAGAAAAAGGGAGATTCTCACGAGGCAAAATGCTTGCAATTGACAATAAAAATCAAACAGTAAATGCTCATGGCGGAATTGATATTTAACAAAAAAATTTTGGCTCTGCGTTAAATTAAAAATGTGCACATAAAAAAAAAACCAATGAGGTACCTCATAAATTGTGCGTTCTTGTGAGTCATTTCTTTTGCATGATGAGCCGGCGATCCTGGTTGTCAGTCCGTACGTCGGTCAGCACTTCGATGATTACCATTCGAATATACTTGAGTGAAGAATTATACTTTTACGATTTTTATGAACATAATCTTATATTTTCGTGTCGTGATTCATTCGATTTTTAGGAGGCCTCACAAGGAGCACCTCATTCGTACAGTGTCACATCTTGAATCCTCTCACGCTCGGTGCCCGGCTTCCCTCCGCACCTTGGCGATCACGAGCTCGCCAAGTGTACAAAAATGAGCTCGCCGCTGGTGTACGTGAGTGTCCCTTTGTACAGCAGTGGTCACTGTAACCGGTGCTCTCTGGTTCTTACCGTGCCTGTACAAAGGACTTGGCGTCGAATCAGCGACGATAGTGCGCCCTGAATTGGTAGAAGGTTGGCAACCCCTACTTGCTGCGTCGACATGCCGTCTCGTGGATTGTTGAACGTTTAACAGCGATGTATATAGTTGAATGACGTTGTGTGCCGACAAAAAGGTACCGCTCGTTCTCTGTAGCGACCACACACATATTCTTGGGGGGAGTCAATTTTGCGATCGGGGTCGAGCATGAAATAAAATGCAAATTCATGCCTGTGATGGCATGACACGTACTTAGACGTGATAGGACGATGTAGTCACGCACTCCTTTTTGTCCACATATACACGTTATAGTGAGAACAATGCGGAATCAGTGTAGGTAAGCCTGAAAAGGCCCATGTTCAGTTAAGAACAGAGTGTTGCTTCGTCTCCACGGATGGTTTTTGAGATATACCTTTTTCTCAGCGAAAATGGACCTTCCAGTAATTGCATGTGTCCATCTCTCCTGCCATGACGAGAGCAGGTCTTGCTGGAGGATTCGTTTGGCCCATGACCTAGGCTGCAAAATGGAGCTATCCTCATGTTGAAGTCTTGTGGGCCCTTTCATTGCCGACGTTATTATTATGAGCCTTGACCCACTCTATACTGCGTGGTGCGACAAAAATTATCAACAATCAGTTCTACACTTTACGTACTTGAATACTTAGTAACCAGGTTAAAGAGAGGCGGAATGCTAAGAATTTGACAAAAGATGGAAATAAACACTAAGATGTTTTTAGCTCTGGGAAATCCTTCGCAAACCACTCTAATCCTTAATTCTTCCAATATACTCAAAAAAGGAAAAAATGCTATTAATCTGAAATACTGAGAAAAAGAAAAAACAGTACAAAATTGACCTTTATTTCAGCTTCCCATTTCTCCTTTTGGTGTTTTTCTACGCGGGACATTATTTCTGCAATTTTTATATTTGAATCCGATAGCAAAACTCCACATTCTACATCTACAAAAGATTTCCTTTTCAGTCCATCACTTATGGATTGCTCTTTTTTTAGTAAAATTTGTGTGGACTGCAACCTTCTTCGGCCTTCGTTCGTTCTTCATAGCGTCGCCATGACATTTTCACAGCAGTCAGAAGATCAGTATTCAAGGAAATTTCCCTACTTAGCCCAGATTGGATTTCCTAATGCCAGCAATACTAAGGTTGCTTCTGGATTGCAAGCTGTTATTCGGACTGAAACCTCGTTCACAATCTGCATTTCCTTGGGCCAGTGTTAGTAGCGCTTTGATTAAAATTGGCAAATGTTTGTATCCGGCATTACCCATATTCATCAATTCTTTTAGAACTTGATTCGTTGGTTTCCGGATCCGATTGGTAGATGACCCATTCATCTACTGTGCTTGATGCACTACTGGGTTCTATGACAGTGGGTACAGATGACATCTAATGTCTGATGCATGTTCGGCGTATAGTGCAAATGGTATCCGCATCTGGTGGTGAAGTTGAATGAATTGCAACCATTTCTCTTCCTTCGAAGGGAGCAAAACTCTGTGGACCGTGAACCTTGCAATTTATCACACGCTCACGCTGCAGTTCAACCGTAACGAACCTAGAAGACGGCTGAGGCTTTTGATCCAAGCATAGTGGTATGTAACTTCAATGCTGAAAAAAAAACACACATGGTGAGAGGAATGAGTTTTAGTGACTCATAACGAGAAAATTTCACCATTTTCAAGTCCAAACACGTTCACCGAGATGTCATTGAACTTCTCAAAACGACTTATTTGGCTAATTTTTAGGGGATACTCGATTCCCGACTCGTACTGTAAGTATTTTAAAATGCTATGAGGATTGTCATCTGGTGGAGAGACAATGCTTAACACGAACCATTTATTATCATCGTTCTGAACGTTCATCACTGTCTTTTTAGCAATAATCTTAGGCGGCAGAAGGATGTGCGGCAACATTGAAGACGAGTTTTATAACATTTTCTAGTTCTAGCACCCACTCGCTGCCCAATCTCATCTACACTATCAGGTGCCAGGGTAATCACACAATTAGATCGAAAGAATGGCCGAATATACTCTTTTTCACCGGATACAGCATCTCTGGAAAAAAGCATCTGCACTGCAACATACCACTTCGATACCCGATGTTTTTGTATTTCACCCATCAGTGAATTGAATAGTTCACTTCGTACATCTCCGAGAAGTTGGAGAAAATCGCCCTTATTTTCTGCGGTTGGTCTGAACGTGATTACCGAGAATGTGTTCAAAGCAGCCTCGGCTTCCAACGGTGCATCAGCAGGCGGTAGCAGGATACTCTTTGATCTGGTACACCCTTCGAGTTATCCCTCTGGATTCCGGAACTAACCGGATTGCGTTGGTGTCTATTCCTGCTTTTTCGCCGTATAAAGTTTCTATTGCAATGATTACGGAGTTTCTGCACTGTAACATGTCGATTCAAGTCCTTTTTAAATGAAAAGAGGTTCTCAAACAGCTGACATTGGTGCTTTTAAAGAATAGAGACAGAGCGGAAAAAAAGCACATTAGACTTTTCTCACATAATAGATACTTGAAGTTTTGCGGGTGTTTAAGATTCCCATTTCAACCAGACCGCGACTCTTCGTTAATTTACGTTTCCCACCTACTACTGCGTTGGTCTAATTCATCATAGCCGGAGGTGGCCACATCGATTAGGGGGTGTAATGTTATAGGCCTCCTCGTGGTGCACTCTGGGTAATGCTAAATGTATCACACGTCATTGTCATCGCATTTTTGTGCTCATATCATTCACTTTCAATAGCCCAAATTACATGTTTATTTCTACACATCTTGCAGTACATGTCTTGCGTCTCGTTTTGTCCTGTACATGTTTGTCTTCTGTGTCCAACCCCTCACTGTGGGCCCCGTTCAGGCGGGGAGGGGTCCTCCCGGATGGGGCATATGCTTCTAGCGTATGCTCCATCCGGGACGCTGTCTACCTGCGTGTTTGCCGTGCGTGGAGATCCTGGTTAGCCTGATGCGCTAGCTTTGGCCTCGGATTCAGCCGAAACGGGAGGCCTGGATTAGCCTCGTCCTGGTCAATCGGCTGTGGTCGCCTCGGTGGCTGAAGGGGTTACACTACTGGGCAGGTACCGGACGTCGTTGAGGTTTGTTGGTGCTGCTTCACGACGATCTTGGATCTTGAACGCGTCTGCTCGCCTGCTTTGGTGGTGTATAGCTCCCACCTAACCTGACGTTGCCTTCACCGGTTACGTGTGCGCGTCCCCTCGTAGGGCATGGTGGGTGGGAGTGGAACAATACCCATTCAAATATGGGAAAAACAAAAAATGCACCAAAACGTCAAAGAACTACTCTAAGTGAAACAATTGTCACAGAAACCGCTTCTTCAAATCTGTCATCTGTCTCATTCTTCTTCTTGCATAGCTCTGATACCAATAAACAGCTGTCAAAAGTATCACCATTCTTGATTGATAAAGCTCTCTATGGCGCAGTTGGAACTCTGAAATCAGTGAAGGCTCTCCGTTCAGGAGACCTTCTCGTCGAAACCAACACTCCCAAACAAGCCGAACTCATTCAAGAGCTCACATCTCTCGGGAACATTCCAATAACAGTCGGGGTGTAATGTGATAGGCCTCCTCGTGGTGCACCCTGGGTAATGCTAAATCTATCACACGTCATTGTCATCGCTTATTTGTGCTCATATCCTTCACTTTCAATAGCCAAGATTACATGTTTTTTCTACACAACTTACAGTACTTGTCTTGCGTCTTGTTTTGTCCTGTATATGTTTATGTCTTGTGTCCAACCCCTCATTGTGGACCCCGCTTAGGCGGGGAGGGGTCCTCCCAGACGGGGCGTTGCTTCTAGCGTATGCTCTGTCTGGGACGCTGTCTACCTGCGTGTTTGCCGTGCGTGGAGACCCGTAAGGCTGGAGATGGGGATCCTGGTTAGCCTGATGCGCTAGCTTTGGCCTCGGATTCAGCCGAAACGGGAGGCTTGGATTAGCCCCGTCCAGGTCAATCGGCTGTGGTCGCCTCGGTGGCTGAAGGGGTTACACTACTGGGCAGGTAGAGGGGCCGGGCCTGCCGGACGTCGTTGAGGTTTGTTGGTGCTGCTTCACGACGATCTTGGATCTTGAACGCGTCTGCTCGCCTGCTTTGGTGGTGTATAGCTCCCACCTAACCTGACGTTGCTACTAACTTTCACCGGTTACGTGTGCGCGTCCCCTCGTAGGGCTCCATGGTGGGCATGGTGGGTGGGAGTGGAACAATACCCATTCAAATATGGGAAAAAATCAAAATGCACCAAAACGTCAAAGAACTGCTTCAAACCAAACACATGTCACTGTAACTGCTTCAATTTCATCAACTGTCTCATTTTTCTTTCTGCACTCTTCAGATAACGAAAAACCGCTGGCCAAAGTATCACCATTTGTAATAGATAAAGCTCTCTATGGCACAGTTGGTACCTTAAAATCGGTGAAGGCTCTTCGTTCAGGAGACCTTCTCATCAAAACTAACACATCCAAACTCATTCAAAAGCTCACATCTCTCGGAGACATTCCAATAACAGTCAAAATCCATCCCACGTTGAATTATTCACGTGGTGTCATTTCAGATACTAACTTAATTAACATGGATGAAGAAGAACTAACACAAGAGCTGGCGTCTCAAGGCGTAACATCTGCCAAACATATTATGAGCCGCAAAGATGGCAATCCAGCTCCCACACGAAACATAATTCTCACATTCTCATCACCAACATTGCCGAAAGATATTAAAATAGGTTATTATAACCTCAAAATCCGGCCATACATTCCTAACCCTGTTCGATGCTTTAACTGCCAAAAATACGGTCACTCACGAACGGCGTGCCGCAGTCAACCCACCTGCGCAAAATGCGGTGAGAAGGACCACATTTCGGACAACTGCACTAATTCACCATTCAAGTGCGTCAATTGCGGTGGCGACCACCCCGCATTTGACAGAAAGTGTCCGAAATGGAATGAAGAAAAAGAGATCCAGAAGATCAAGGTCCTCAATAACATCTCATATATCGAAGCACGCCGTCGTATAACCTCAAACCAAACTCCAATAGGTAATAGATCATATTCTAATATGGTAACAAATCCATCATCAGCTAATATGACTAACAATGTCACCAAAGCATCCGTAACAACTCAGACTGAACCAATAGCTGATACATCAACTCAAACATCATCATCTAACCAACCGTGTAATAGTTGTGGCTGCTGTTGCTCCGCTGGTTTCCGGAGGGAGTCCACTACCTCCGAAGAAGAAGTGGGAAAAGCAACGGCTAACACATTCAAAATAACTACAGATACTAAACCAAAAATCAACTCTGCAAACAAATCGAAAAAGAAACCATTCAAGACCGGATATTCACGAAAAGCTGTACAGAGAGCGCTCAAATGTCCATCCATGAAGAATGTGTCATTAATTGATGACACATCAATTGGTGACATGGACCTTGACAATAGATCAGATTCCGGTACTACTCGCCGTAAACTAGACCGGAATAAATTTAAAGATCTTGAACCGTCTACTTCTACTTAATTTATGGCCAACATAATTCAATGGAACATTCGTGGTCTTAGATCCAATTACGAAGATCTCAAGGATTTGATCAATCACTATCATCCTGTTTGCGTGGCACTCCAGGAAACTTTCACGAAGCCCTCGGAGACATGGAACATCAGGCGACATTCCCTGTTCCGTATCAATTACGATGACGGGAGTAGAGCTTGCCGCGGTGTTGCTCTGCTGGTTCCACATCATGTGTCGTCGCGCGTTCTAACGCTGCGCACGAACCTGCAAGCCATCGCGGTGGAAATCTCTACCGGCCTAAGAGTTACCATCTGTTCCATTTATTTGCCACCAAATGACACCATCTTACAGAGAGATCTAGAACAACTGATTGATCAATTACCACCACCATTTTTTCTTCTTGGAGACTTCAATTCACATAACATGATTTGGGGTTCTAACAGCAACACCCTTCGTGGGGAAATGGTTGAACGACTGTTAGATGACATGGACCTTGCCATCATGAATGACGGCAGTTCCACTCATTTCCATGCCCCAAACAATAGTTTCACTGCAATAGATTTATCGTTATGCTCACCTTCACTCTTGCCCAACTGGTCCTGGTCGGTTGATCCGGACCTCCACGGGAGCAATCATTTTTCTCTAGTGGTTAAGTGCCTTGATCGAAGCCATAGCATACCTGAGGGTCCTCCTCGGTGGAAGCTTGTGGCCGCCCGATGGGCAGACTTCACGGTCAAGGCAGAAATCACGGAGGATATGGTTTCGCAACCCGACGTCGACCACTGTGTCGACCTTGTCACCAGTTGTGTCATCTCTGCAGCAAATGAATCAATACCCAAAGTCTCCTCGAAACTTCCTAAACTTCCTAAACCTTGGTGGAACCACGAATGTAATCTGACTATTAAAGCACAAAAGAAAGCATGGAGTAGGTTCCGGCGGTATCCTACCCATGACAACAAGTTGGCATTTTTAAAAGCAAAGGCGATGGCGAGAAGAACCAGGCGCCAGGCTCAACGCGAGTCCTGGCAAAAGTTTACGACGGGAATCAATTCATCAACTTCATCCAAAATCATTTGGGACCGGATCCGAAAAATCAATGGTCATTATCAGTCTCATCCACTCACCATTTTAAACACCAATGGCACTATCATCAGCGATGTGAGGGATATTGCGGATACCATCGCCGCTCATTTCGCCGCTGTTTCCAGTGATGCGAATTATCCCCCATCGTTTCATCCCATTAAATCATCAGCCGAACGTACATCGTACACCTTCCGGCCTTTTACACCGGAGGGGTACAATTCATTGTTCACCCTTCATGAACTGACGACGGCCTTGCAGCGAAGTCCTGACTCAGCTGTAGGGCCCGATGCTATTCATTATTCCATGATTCGGCATCTATCACCAGAATCACTCTCACATTTACTCATATTATTCAATCGGATCTGGGTCAGCCATTCATTTCCTGACACCTGGCGAGCAGCCATTGTTCTTGCATTCCCGAAGCCTGGCAAAAATCCTCAGCAACCTAACAGTTACAGACCTATTGCTTTGACCAGTTGTCTATGTAAGCTCATGGAACGCATGGTCAACTATCGCCTTATGCACTACCTTGAGGTTAACAATATTTTATCGAAACATCAAAGCGGCTTTAGACGGTTCAGGTCCACAACATGCAATATGTTACGCCTTGAGACATCAATGCTAGCCATATTTTTCGACATAGAAAAGGCCTACGACCGTACTTGGAGGCACGGAATTCTTTCCGACCTCTATAATAGCGGCTTGCGGGGCAACTTGCCCATTTTCATTAAGAACTTTCTCGCTCGCCGCATCTTCCAGGTACGGATCGGAAGCACATTATCAGCTCCCCAAATTCAAGAACAAGGTGTACCTCAAGGTAGCATTTTAAGTGTTACACTTTTTATTTTAAGACTCAACGGGGTGTTGAACCAACTCCCGTTGTCTGTCACTGGCGCACTTTACGTGGATGATCTCTTGATATCATATCAATCAGTGAATATGAGGACAGCCGAGAGACAATTGCAAACCGCACTCAACAAGATCAGCAAGTGGGCACATAATAACGGCTTCTCATTCTCCGCTGACAAAACTGTCGCTATGCACTTTTGTCGGCGTCGAGACCTACATGATGACCCACAATTGTTTCTAAACAATAGTCAAATACCAATAGTAGAAAATACAAAATTCCTCGGCATCACATTCGATAAAAAGCTTACTTTCAAACCTCATATTGCGCAATTAAGAGCTCGTTGCATGAAGACGATGAACCTCTTGAAGGTCATCTCGTCTACATCATGGGGAGCAGACCGTAAGTCACTCATTCACTTGTATAAAGCTCTAATAAGATCAAAGCTTGACTACGGCTCCATTGTATACGGGTCAGCACCTCGGAGTTATCTGAGTGTGCTCGACCCAATTCATCATCTCGCTCTCCGCATTTGCTCTGGAGCTTTCCGAACTTCTCCCATGGAAAGCCTCTATGTCGAATGCAACGAGCCATCACTGACATCAAGACGCCAGCAACTTTCCTTGAAATATTATTTCAAAATGAAGTCTTTACCAGATCATCCACTTCATCGTGTAATTTTTAATCCCTCATTTCATAGACTATTTGCTGCTCGCCCTTCATGTGTTCCATCTTACGGTCTTCGTATGAGGGCACTTGTGGAAGAACTACAAATAGACATCAGTCGTGTGGCCCCAGTTGCTTGGCAACTGGCACCATGGGAGCAGTCTCTGCCAGATGTCTCTCTTTCATTATCATCATACTCTAGAGCCACCACAGCAGATGTCATATATCGACAGATATTCTTTAGGCACAGGGGTAGGTACAACAGGTACTTTCCCATATATACCGACGGCTCTAAGAGCCCTGGGCATGTCGGTTGTGCCTACATCTGCTGTGAGGAGACATCTTTCAAACTTCCCGACATATTTTCTATTTACTCGGCAGAGCTGTACGCAATCCTTCAGGCTCTACGTCATATACGACGCAAACGCCACCGACGATGCCATCATCTATAGCGACTCTCTCAGCGCATTGCAAGCATTGTGTTCTTTTACTTTTCACATTCATCCATTTATTCATGCCATTTTTCATGAACTGCATCACCTCATTCATCATGGTACCACAGTAAAATTTTACTGGGTACCAGGTCATGTAGGAATACCGGGCAACGAAAAAGCAGACAACGCAGCTCGAACAACAACTAACATTGACAATAACCTTTTGGTACCTGCCAGTGACCACTTCTCAATCCTCCGGGAAGTGATGCATCGCCACTGGCAGGATCATTGGAACAATCAAGTTAATAATAAACTTCATGCCATCAAGCCCACACTTGGCCACTGGCGTTCGAGCTGCAGGACTAACCGAAAGGAGGAAGTTCTGCTTGCCCGGTTGCGCATAGGACACAGTCGCCTCACACAATCATATTTATTATTACGAGAGAGTCAACCAGAGTGCCTTCATTGTCAAAGTCCATTGACCATTGCTCATGCTTTTACTTGTTCACATCATCGTCATCATTTTACGACCGCTTTTGGTCATAGTCATCTTTCACTTCATGACATTTTAAATGACAATAGCGATGCATCTCGCATTTTTAAATTCATCAAAGCCATTGGTTTATACGACAAATTATAGTTTTTACAATTTATGTCATTGTTTTACGTTCCATGTTCCGTTTTATATGTTTTAGTTTTTTGACATGACAGAATGACATTTTTCTCATTTTTATGTCTTGCTTTGGCGCAGTTTGACCAAATTGGTCCTTGCGCCAATAAATTTAAAATCCAGTCCAATCCAATCCAATCCAATAACAGTCAAAATCCACCCCACGCTGAATTATTCACGTGGCGTCATCTCAGACCCTAACTTAATTAACATGGATGAAGATGAACTAACTCAGGAGCTAGCGTCTCAAGGCGTAACATCTGCCAAACATATCATGAGCCGCAAAGATGGCAATCTAGCTCCATCACGTAATATAATCCTGACATTTTCATCCCCAACATTGCCGAAAGATGTCAAAATCGGTTACTATAACCTCCATATCCGGCCATACATACCTAACCCTGTAAGATGTTTCAACTGCCAAAAATTCGGTCACTCACGAATGGCGTGCCGTGGTCAACCCACCTGCGCAAAGTGCAGCGAGAGGGACCACATTTGGAACAGCTGCACTAATTCACCATTCAAGTGCGTCAATTGCGGTGGCGATCACCCCGCATTTGAAAGGAAATGTCCGAAATGGAATGAAGAAAAAGAAATTCAGAAGATCAAGGTCCTTAATAACATCTCATATATTGAAGCACGCCGTCGTATAATCCCTAACCAAACTCCAATAGCTAGTACATCATACTCTAATATGCTAACAAATCCATCAACAGCTAATAAGACTAACAATATCACCAAAGCATCTGTAACAACTCAGACTGAACCCATAGCTGATACATCTAACCAACCATGTAATAGCTGTGGCTGCTGTTGCTCTGCTGGATTACGGAAGGAGTCCACCACCTCCGAAGAAGCAGGAAAAGCACCAGCGAACACATTCAAAGTAACTACAGCTACTAAGCCAAAAATCAATAGTGGAAATAAATCTAAAATTAAACTATTCAAGAAAAGCCATTCAGAGAGCAAAGAAGAAGCCTACATTACTGGGGTGTAATGTGATAGGCCTCCTCGTGGTGCACTCTGGGTAACGCCAAATCTATCACACGTCATTGTCATCGCATTTTTGTGCTCATATCATTCACTTTCAATAGCCCAAATTACATGTTTATTTCTACACATCTTGCAGTACATGTCTTGCGTCTCGTTTTGTCCTGTACATGTTTGTCTTCTGCGTCCAACCCCTTGTGGGGGTCCTCCCGGATGGGGCATTGCTTCTAGCGTATGCTCCATCCGGGACGCTGTCTACCTGCGTGTTTGCCGTGCGTGACCAGAGAGGCTGGAGAGACCCGTAAGGCTGGAGATGGGGATCCTGGTTAGCCTGATGCGCTAGCTTTGGCCTCGGATTCAGCCGAAACGGGAGGCTTGGATTAGCCCCGTCCAGGTCAATCGGCTGTGGTGGCTGAAGGGGTTACACTACTGGGCAGGTAGAGGGGCCGGGCCTGCCGGACGTCGTTGCGGTTTGTTGGTGCTGCTTCACGACGATCTTGGATCTTGAACGCGTCTGCTCGCCTGCTTTGGTGGTGTATAGCTCCCACCTAACCTGACGTTGCTACTAACCTTCACCGGTTACGTGTGCGCGTCCCCCATGATGGGCATGGTGGGTGGGAGTGGAACCATACCCATTCAAATATGGGAAAAAATCAAAATGCACCAAAACGTCAAAGAACTGCTTCAAACCAAACACATGTCAAAGTTGATGAATTTGAAGCAGTTACAGTCTCATTTTTCTTTCTGCACTCTTCAGATGCCGAAAAACCGCTGGCCAAAGTATCACCATTTGTAATAGATAAAGCTCTCTATGGCACAGTTGGTACCTTAAAATCGGTGAAGGCTCTTCGTTCAGGAGACCCTCTCATCGAGACTAACACATCCAAACAAGCCGAACTCATTCAAAAGCTCACATCTCTCGGAGACATTCCAATAACAGTCAAAATCCATCCCACGTTGAATTATTCACGTGGTGTCATTTCAGATACTAACTTAGTTCTTCTTCATCCATGTTAATTAATTAACACAAGAGCTAGCGTCTCAAGGCGTAACATCTGCCAAACATATTATGAGCCGCAAAGATGGCAATCCAGCTCCCACATGAAACATAATTCTCACATTCTCATCACCAACATTGCCGAAAGATATCAAAATAGGTTATTATAACCTCAAAATCCGGCCATACATTCCTAACCCTGTTCGATGCATTAACTGCCAAAAATACGGTCACTCACGAACGGCGTGCCGCAGTCAACCCACCTGCGCAAAATGCCGTGAGAAGGACCACATTTCGGACAACTGCACTAATTCACCATTCAAGTGCGTCAATTGCGGTGGCGACCACCCCGCATTTGACAAAGTGTCCGAAATGGAATGAAGAAAAAGAGATCCAGAAGATCAAGGTCCTCAATAACATCTCATATATCGAAGCACGCCGTCGTATAACCTCTAACCAAACTCCAATAGGTAATAGATCATATTCTAATATGGTAACAAATCCATCATCAGCTAATATGACTAACAATGTCTCCAAAGCATCCGTAACAACTCAGACTGAACCAATAGCTGATACATCAACTCAAACATCATCATCTAACCAACCGTGTAATAGTTGTGGCTGCTGTTGCTCTGCTGGATTACGGAGGGAGTCCACACATTCAAAAAACCTACTGTTACTAAACCCAAGATTAATTCTGGAAATAAATCTAAAAAGACCGGATATTCAAGAAAAGCAATACAGAGAGCAATAAAATGTGTCACTAATTGATGACAACTCAATAGATTATCAAGATCCATGTCACCTATCGGAATCTAGTCCTATCGAATCAGGTACTCGCCGGAAACTAGACCGGAATAAATTTAAAGACCTCGAACCGTCTACTTCTACCTAATTTATGGAACATTCGTGGTCTTAGATCCAATTATGAAGATCTCAAGGATTTGATCAATCGTTATCATCCTGTTTGCGTGGCACTCCAGGAAACTTTTACGAAGCCCTCGGAGACATGGAACATCAGGCGACATTCCCTGTTCCGTATCGATTACGATGACGGGAGTAGAGCTTGCCGCGGTGTTGCTCTGCTGGTTCCACATCACGTGTCGTCGCGCGTTTTAACGCTGCGCACGAACCTGCAAGCCATCGCGGTGGAAATCTCTACAGGCGTGAGAATTACCATCTGTTCTATTTATTTGCCACCAAATGACACCATTTTACAGAGAGATCTAGAAGATCTGATTGATCAATTACCTCCACCATTTTTTCTTCTTGGAGACTTCAATGCACGTAACATGATATGGGGTTCTAACAGCAACACCCCACGTGGGGAAATGGTAGAACGGCTGTTAGAAGACATGGACCTCGCCATCATGAATGATGGCAGTTTCACTCATTTTCATGCCCCAAACAATAGTTTCACTGCAATAGATTTATCGTTATGCTCACCTTCACTCTTGCCCAACTGGTCCTGGTCGGTCGATCCGTACCTCCACGGGAGCAATCATTTTCCTCTAGTGGTTAAGTGCCTTGATCGAAGCCATAGCATACCTGAGGGTCCTCCTCGGTGGAAGCTTGTGGCCGCCCGATGGGCAGACTTCACGGTCAAGGCAGAAATCACGGAGGATATGGTTTCGCAAGCCGAAGTCGACCACTGTGTCGATCTTGTGACCAGTTGTATCATCTCTGCAGCAAATGAAACAATACCCAAAGTCTCCTCGAAACTTCCGAAATTTCCTAAACCTTGGTGGAACCACGAATGTAATCTTACGATTAAAGCACAAAAGAAAGCATGGAGTAGGTTCCGGCGGTATCCTACCCATGACAACAAGTTGGCATTTTTAAAAGCAAAGGCGATAGCGACAAGAACCAGGCTCAACGCGAGTCCTGGCAAAGATTTACGACGGGAATTAATTCATCAACTTCATCCAAAATCATTTGGGATCGGATCCGAAAAATCAATGGTCATTATCAGTCTCATCCCATCACCACTATCATCAGCGATGTGAGGGATATTGCGGACACCATCGCCGCCCATTTCGCCGCTGTTTCCAGCGATGCGAACTATCCCCCATCGTTTCATCCCATTAAATCATCAGCCGAACGTACATCGTACACCTTCCGGCCTTTTACACCGGAGGGGTACAACTCATTGTTCACCCTTCATGAACTGACGACGGCCTTGCAGCGAAGTCCTGACTCAGCTGTAGGGCCCGATGCTATTCATTATTCCATGATTCGGCATCTATCACCAGAATCACTGTCACATTTACTTATTTTATTCAATCGGATGTGGGTCAGCCATTGTTCTTGCATTCCCGAAGCCTGGCAAAAATCCTCAGCAACCTAACAGTTACCGACCTATTGCTTTGACCAGTTGTTTATGTAAGCTCATGGAACGCATGGTCAACTATCGCCTTATGCACTACCTTGAGGTTAACAATATTTTATCGAAACATCAAAGCGGCTTTAGACGGTTCAGGTCCACAACATGTAATCTGTTACGCCTTGAGACATCAATAAGACAAGCATTTGTGAAGAGGGAGTATATGCTAGCCATATTTTTCGACATAGAAAAGGCCTACGACCGTACTTGGAGGCACGGAATTCTTTCCGACCTCTATAATAGCGGCTTGCGGGGCAACTTGCCCATTTTCATTAAGAACTTTCTTGCTCGCCACATCTTCCAGGTACGGATCGGAAGCACATTATCAGCTCCCCAAATTCCAGAACAAGGTGTACCTCAAGGTAGCATTTTAAGTGTAACACTTTTTATTTTAAGACTCAACGGGGTGTTGAACCAACTCCCGTTGTCTGTCACCGGCGCACTCTACGTGGATGATCTGTTGATATGAAGTCAGCCGAGAGACAATTACAAACCGCACTCAACAAGATCAGCAAGTGGGCTCATGATAACGGTTTCTCTTTCTCCGCCGACAAAACCGTCGCTGTGCATTTTTGCCGGCGTCGAGACCTACATGATGACCCACAATTGTTCCTAAACAATAATCAAATACGAATAGTGGAAAATACTAAATTCCTTGGCATCACATTTGACAAGAAACTCACTTTCAAACCTCAAATTGCGCAATTAAGAGCTCGTTGCCTGAAGACGATGAACCTCTTGAAGATCATCTCTTCTACATCGTGGGGAGCTGACCGTAAGTCGCTCCTTCACTTATATAAAGCTTTAATAAGATCGAAGCTCTACTACGGCTCCATTGTATACGGGTCGGCACCTCGGAGCTATCTGAGTGTGCTCGACCCAGTCCACCATCTCGCCCTGCGGATTTGTTCTGGAGCATTCCGGACGTCTCCAATGGAGAGCCTGTGAATGCAACGAGCCATCACTGACATCAAGACGCCAACAACTTTCTTTGAAATATTATTTCAAAATGAAGTCTTTGCCAGGTCATCCACTTCATCGTGTCATTTTTAATCACTCATTTCATGGACTTTTTGCTGCTCGACCTTCATGTGTTCCATGTTACGGTCTTCGTATGAGGGCACTTGTAGTAGAACTAGAATTTGACATCAGTCGTGTGGCCCCAGTTGCTTGGCAACTGGCACCATGGGAGCAGTCTCTGCCAGATGTCTCTCTTTCATTATCCATTAGAGCCACCACAGCAGATGTCATATATCGACAGATATTCTTTAGGCACAGGGGTAGGTACAACAGGTACTTCCCCATATATACCGACGGCTCCAAGAGCCCTGGCCATGTGGTTGTGCCTACATCTTTCAAACTTCCCGACACATTCTCTATTTATTCGGCAGAACTGTACGCAATCCTTCAGGCTCTACGTCATATACGACGCAAACGCCACCGACGATGCATCATTTATAGCGACTCTCTCAGCGCATTGCAAGCACTGTGTTCCTTCACTTTTCACACTCATCCATTCATTCATGCCATTTTTCATGAACTACATTACCTCACTCATCATGGTACTGCAGTAAAATTTTACTGGGTACCAGGTCATGTAGGAATACCGGGCAACGAAAAAGCAGACACCGCAGCTCGAACAACAACCAACATTGATAATAGCCTTTTGGTACCTGCCAGTGACCACTTCTCAATCCTTCGAGAAGTGAATCATCGCCGCTGGCAGGAGCACTGGAACAATCAAGTTAATAATAAACTTCATGCCATCAAGCCCAGACTTGGCCATTGGCGTTCGAGCTGCAGAACTAACCGAAAGGAGGAAGTTCTGCTTGCTCGGTTGCGCATAGGACACAGTCGCCTCACACAATCATTTACGAGAGAGTCGGCCACAGTGCCCTCGATGTCAAAGTCCATTGCTCATACTTTTACTTGTTCCCATCATCGTCATCATTTCACGACCTTTCACATCGTGACATTTCAAATGACAATAGCGATGCATCTCGCATTTTTAAATTCATCAAAGCCATTGGTTTATATGACAAATTATAGTTTTACGTTTCATGTTCCTTTTTATATGTTTTAGTTTTTTGACACGACAAAAGGACATTTTTCTTATTTTTGTGTCATGGTTTGGCGCAGTTTGGCCAAATTGGTCCTTGCGGCAAAAAATTCAAAATCCAAATCCTTTTGACATGATAAGAACAAGTCTTGTATCAATTTTATATGGACATTTGTTTTGGCACAGCTTGACCCTAGATGGTCCTTGTGCCAAAAAATCAAAATAAAATCCAATCAAGTGCTCTAAAACCGTGCCGTACGTCACTGAAGTGATCCGTAATTATGCTGCCGATCACTTAAGTGCTGTGGAAATAGGCCACGGGTAACTTTAGTTATGTATAACTGCACTGGGGCTGGTTAAATGCTCCAAAACAGCGTCACGGAAAGTGTTCTAGAACTGTACTGCTCAGTGCATTCCTCTACACGTTAGAAAATTTCTTCAGGAATATTAACGTGGGGGCACGTTACCACACAGGTCACTAAAGTGATCTGTAAATGTGCCGCTTAGTTTATTTTTACAACATTATGTTTGAGGTAGCAGGAAACATCAGATATATAACAGCGCATATATGGCTTAGTTCTTAGAATAGCATTTAAAGCAACAGAAATTAATTATAAAAGTATTTTCTTTCGAAATTTTAATAAAAAAAATTGCTGATCATCAGAGGGTGGAGGCACGAGCACCGTATGCCCATCCTCCCCCCCCCCCCGCATACGTTTCTGATCACAATATACATTAATAGGTAGGGGACAGAGATGACGAAATTTTGCTGACAAGGGGGGGGGTCAAAATGTGCTGACGCAGTACTTGAATGGCCCCGAATTATTATTAAAATGTTTCAATTTTTAAAAACAATACTGGCGAAAAAAACGCAAAAAATAGGCAGTGGACATCGGCAGTGGACATAGCAGTGGGTACTTAACTCATTTTATCCCACTGTGCTATTTAGAAGACAGCTAAAAAATAACGTGTAGATCAGTATTTTTTTGTAGCGAATATTTTTTAAGTTGGAACATGTAAGGGTATGTATAAGCTTCGCCAGCGTGAGTTATGTCTGCTTTCCCCCTCCTCCATATGGAAACTTTGGTTATCGCCCGCTTTAGGGGGCGCTGTTTGTAGCTTTGCAGTTGCAGAATTTCTTCTCAGTGTACTTTAGACATGTAGCTAGGCATTTTTTATGTAAAAGTACTCCTTATCATCCTGGTGGTCAATTGAAGCTTAATGTGCTACAACTTACCTAATAACAATAATCTTATAACTGTCCTCTAAATAGGACAGTGGGACGATGAGCTTGCAATTGTCGCTTATTTTTCCTCTTATAGCAAAGAGTGAAAAAATCTTTTTTTTTTCTCCCTATCATTCTCCCCCTGCATAGTCATGTCTAGGCAAAGGTTTCTGAAGTTGGAGGAAGCATTGGAACTACTAAATCGTTTAGATTCAGATGAGAGTGATTTTGAAATAGATGTTGTACCGACTAACTGACGAAGGGGATGACAATGAAGTAGCTGCTGGTGAGATTATTGTAAATGACATTCCTGGAACTCTGGAGGTTAGAATTGGAGACAGTTTTGAGCCCGAAGCTTCCACAACAAAGCGCAGACGAAAAGCTAAGAAACATCAGTCTTCTTGGGTAAAGATGAAATCACCACAATATACAAAATGGAAAACACAGGATGATTCAATTACAAATGACTTGCTCGAGAAGATGGAAACTACATTGGGAGGAAAAACTCCAACAGAGCTATTTGAACAGTTTTATTCCAATGAATTTTACGATCATATAGTAAAAGAAACTGTGCGATATGCAACAGATGTAAAAAACGAACACAATTTTTTGACCACAGCTAACAAAATATGTGTTTTTATAGGAATTGTGCTTCTAACTGGTTATTATTCAAATACCCGTGAACGTGACTACTGATCAGATGCTGAAGACCTTGGCATTACCCTGGTGAAAAATGCCATGCCATGAAACAGTTTCCAAAAGTTGAAATCTTATTTACACTTTGTGGACAATGGAACAGTGAATCAGCATCTCGAGGATCGACCTTTCAAGGTAAAACCTTTGTTTGCCATGCTCAATATTTTATGAAGTTTGGGCACTTCTCAGCTAATCTAAGCATTGATGAAATGATAATCATGTACTATGGTAGGAATAGTCTGAAACAATTCATCCAAGGCAAGCTAATACGTTTTGGCTATAAATTCTGGGCTCTCTGTGGAAGCGAAGGATATTGTTACAACTTTTTCCTCTACTGCAGTAAAGAATCTGCTGCAGGAAAATATACTCCTCTGGGTACACGTGTTGAGATGAAACTGACAGAAAACATTGTGAATCCTTCAAGCTACACTTTATATTTTGATAATTTTTTTACCAGCATTGATCTTTCGAAAAGTCTTGGTGAACAAGGTTATCGAGCTACAGGAACCATACGAGAAAATCGGATAAACCATGAGTGTCCCTTAGAAGGATCTAAGTCTATGCGGAAAAAGGAAAGAGGCACGTATGATTTTGCATTTGACAAGAATTCCGAGATTTTCCTGGTGGGATGGAATGACAATAGTACTGTCACTGTTGCTACAAATTGCAACACTTTAGAACCATTTATTGACGTGAAAAGGCGAGTAAAAGGAGACAAAGTTAACGTGAAGATGCTTAATTTGATTACAACAAAAATATGGCTAGGGTGGATCAGCACGACTGGTTGGCTGGAATATATGCCTTTAAGATTTGTGGAAAAAAAAGGTACTGGCCACTTTTCATTCGTACATTGGTAAATGCATGGATATACTTTCCAAGGTCACGAAATAATGCGATTGTGGCACATGGTGGGAAGTGAAAAAAAAATTAAAGTTTTCCCCGTATCTTTATCCTTTCCTCGGAATGAACGTGTCCTGTAAACAAAATTTTCACGTTTCTTTTTCCTAAATTCTGGGTATTTGACGCACTACAGTGCATTAGCGGTACCTCCGCGAACCATAAACAAGAATTGGCGCAAATGTGCAGGGATTTGGCGCACCATGTAGCAAGAGAACTGTTTTGGCACAGCTCTTGTACCTCTGTTTCTGTGTGTACGTTCGCCCGACTCGAGTTCTGTTAGCAAGTATGTGTAACATGATGGACTCCGGGTCATGTTTTTCCTTAATTATAATATCAAGAGTGTGCGCTGACCTTTAGACCCCAGGGGCCGCTTAGCCACTGGAAATTACCGAAGGTCTCGCTAGCATACCGGTATGGGCTAGTTCGTCCGCCTAGTCTTTCGGCTGGGGTCTTCCAGTCGCTTGACGAGGATGAGACTGCAGGTCGGGCAGCTAATGTCCCACCTAAATTAATCTCTCTGTGATATTATTTTCATTAGTTCTTAATCTGTTGGTGCCTCCCGGGAGAGATGTCACCTGGTCTCATTGGAGGTTGTGTCCCTTTGTCTATTTTAAGTATTTCGTTTGCCGGCGGATGGTCGCGGACCTCCGTTGGTAAACTTTCCCAATTGTCGTTGGTCGTGTTGGATGAACCTGGCCAGTTCATCTGACATGTTGCCAAACGATAATTTAATATTACACTAGTATTCTGAAAATATATGTAAATTATGTCAAAGTTTTCTTGTTGTGACGTAATATTTCCGCGGTCCAAGTGGACCAAGAATATTTGTTCTCTGATTAGTATATATACACATTGTGGTTATCGAACGTTTGCATCGCATTCCTTTTCACCTCACTCGTTTAACGCGTTTGGTGCTCCGATGTTGTAGCACAGTGGTGCTAGTCTTTCACTAGAGAGAGAGAGATTTAATGTAACGTATCTTCATCTAGCCTTAGGCTCGGAAACGTAGTGATGTTTTTCTAATTTGCATTTGTGTCTCGGCAGGTCCGAACTTACTTTTAATGGTAGCTTTACATATGAGCGATGGCTTGGCTCTTTTAACGCTAGCTAGGTGACGTCGGAAAGGTCTCTACACCTAGAGCTCCTGGTCTAGTTGGTATTGCCAACTATACCTAGAGCTCCTGGTCTAGTTGGTATTGCCAACTATATGAAATAGACGGGTCGACTACGGCTGTTCTCAACATCTGCCTCATCGCGGCCTGATTCCCGATCTCCTGCAGTTCTAGCCCTTCGGCACCCGCTCGTCTGACGATCGTCTCACCTGCAGATTTGCATCATTTGCTTGGCCAGACTCCTCTCGGTTCCGATGTTGTGCATCTTGAAATGGGGAACACGGTTCCCAGCCGGCTTCATCCATCTCGGGGCCAATGAGAATCAGCCTCCATCAGGTCTACGTCACAGCGGACGTCCACTTTAAAACCGGACTTGGTGCCTCACCTCTAGTCACATGCCTAAGTTCCGGACCACCTTCAGATAAGTGCACTACATGAAAAAGTCTCCGATATATTTAAAGGTTTTTATTATTTATCATTAAACTAAATTTTTAATATCATTAGTAAATTCTTGAATTAATATTGTAACAATGTTCACACTTTTGGTGATTGAATAAATGTCTTGATGTATTTCCTTGTGCTGTCAAAAAAACTTGAAGATAAAAATAGAATCTGGGAGTACACTAAACACGTTGCATATGGAGCCCTTACAAAATTCAAGAACATAAAGCTTCTCGAAAAGCCACAGAGATTGTTTACTAAACGAATATCAGGTATGAACAGTCTATCTTACAACGTCAGAGAGATTTGTCGCATCCTGTGTGAAATCCAAGAATACGGTTGGCCTGGGTGAAGGCGCACTCTGGAGTAGCTGGCAACGAGCAAGCTGACCAACTTGCTAAGGAAGCCGCTAATCTTCAAACTCCAGGTGAACACCCATGGCCAACGCTTATTGCATGAGGATCTGTTGAAGACGTAGCAATGTAGTTGGATTGGATTTTGGGTTTATTGGCGCAAGGACCAATTTGGTCAAACTGCACCAAAACAAATATAAAAAATGAAAAATGCCCTTTTGTCATGTCAAAAACTAAAACTGTCCATGATAAAAAAGAAACATGAAACACAAATTGTAAAAACTATAATTTGTCGTACAAATCAATGGCCCTGATGAATTTAAAAATGCGAGATGCATCGCTATGGTCAGATAAAATGTCATGAAGTGAAAGATGACTCCGACCAAAAGCGGTCGTAAAATGATGACGATGGTGTGAACAAGTAAAAGCATGGGCAATGGTAAATGGACTTTGACAATGGAGGCACTGCGGTTGACTCTCTCATAGTAAAAGATATGATTGTGTGATGCGACTGTGTCGTATGCGTAACCGGGCAAGCAGAACTTCCTCCTTTCGGTTAGTTCTGCAGCTCGAACGCCAGTGGCCAAGTGTGGGTTTGATGGCATGAAGTTTATTATTAATTTGATTGTTCCAATGATCCTGCCAGCGGCGATGCATCACTTCTCGAAGGATTGAGAAGTGGTCACTGGCAGGTACCAAAAGGCTATTATCAATGTTGGTTGTTGTTCGAGCTGCGGTGTCTGCTTTTTCGTTGCCCGGTATTCCTACATGACCTGGTACCCAGTAAAATTTTACTGCAGTACCATGATGAGTGAGGTAATGTAGTTCATGAAAAATGGCATGAATGAATGGATGAGTGTGAAAAGTGAAGGAACACAGTGCTTGCAATGCGCTGAGAGAGTCGCTATAAATGATGCATCGTCGGTGGCGTTTGCGTCGTATATGACGTAGAGCCTGAAGGATTGCGTACAGTTCTGCCGAATAAATAGAGAATGTGTCGTGAAGTTTGAAAGATGTCTCCTCACAGCAGATGTAGGCACAACCGACATGCCCAGGGCTCTTGAGCCGTCGGTATATATGGGGAAGTACCTATTGTACATACCCCTGTGCCTGAAGAATATCTGTCGATATATGACATCTGCTGTGGTGGCTCTAGGGTATAATGATAATGAAAGAGAGATTACTCCCATTGTGCCAGTTGCCAAGCAACTGGGGCCATACGACTGATGTCTATTTGTATTTCTTCTACAAGTGTTAATGTGTGGCCTGTTTTTATTGTAAACGGGTGTGACCCTACTGCAACATTGATTCTAATCATCCCACTAATGTAACCATCCCAAAATGCCGTGATCGAATTTTATTCATAATCATACGAATTTTGTGCTCCATAGATATCATTGCGCTGTGAAACTAAGTCAATAACCAAAGGCCCGTGTAAATGACAAGTCCAAGGAAACAAAGATAAAACAGTTAATTATTCTTTAATTATTAGGCTACTATAAATAAGGGCATTAAATATATGATTTACAAATAGAAGCTAGGATAGTGCATTACATAATTTCAATTTACATGGAGAGTGATAAATGGTTCGTAAAATCGGAAGTGTGACTTACCCCAAATCCGGTGAAGATCAACTTCACTTCTTCGGTGGTGCCCATCTCATACTTATCTGGTGGACTTCCACAACCTCTCTCTATCTCACTCACTCAGTCTCTGTATCTCTCTCAAACTTCATATATATATTTTTCTTTGGCTATCCGCCTACTCCTACCTATATTCCATAAACTTCATCTCATTCGCTAATTTCGATTTTCTTTACCGAACTTCTCTTCACTTTACATTATTGGATAACATTTTCCTATGGACATGCGTTTCATTGGCTACTGCTATCCCTTTGGTTCGGTTGACGTTCCTGTGGGAACTATTCCCGGAATCCGCAAAACTCATTTCACCTAAAACCATCTGCTCTAACCCTGGACTTTCTCACGCTTTTACATGTATACAAAATTCTGACCAGCTGCAAATATCATTGAAATATGAGCGCGGCCGCTGAATTTTATTACCATATTCTTCTTATACAACTTATACCGATTTCTTGCATAAAGGGTGCAGGACACTATGAGATTCATTTCAGTCCCCATATTTATAGATCTGTTTATCGCTACTTTTTATACTACTTCTTCGATTCTGTATTCCTTACGTGCTACGCGCCAAATTTATAGGTTTCTTTCATGATCCATATTCTTTGGGACTCTAACACCTGGATAACACCTGGCTGGTATGGCTTTGAAGTACGTAATTTCAAAGTCCATCCTTTCATACCATTATTCCTCGAGCGATACTATTATTTAACTTTGCTAATTCCTTTACAGTGTAACATTCCTCCCCCTGACGCTAAAATTTGCTTACAGCAAATTTTAAAGCTTCAATCACCTTATGAGGATATGGGGTTGTAAAGAGGACTATAGTTACTCACTGTACTACACTATTACTTGGGCTCTGCCAAAAACTGTTGGGGTAAGTCACCACTTCTTTTACAATATATTGAAACACGAAAAAAATATGAATAGTTATTGAACATAAACATTGTATGAACATTTCCTATATATAATAAACATGAACTCAAGCAATGATATCAATTTCACCATCAACTTAATAGAAGATGAGGTATGGTACATGACGTAAAATCTCCTATGCATTAGAGCCACTCTATGACAGTCCAACCGCAAACACTATACTTATTCAGCTGCAAATAGAACTTTTGGAAGTTTAGAAAAATTGACAATATCATATAAACAAAATCATTAAAAATATTTCTCCATCACATGCATAAAGTAGGATTATTAGACTTTTTTTTTTCATCATCTGAAAATCATTTGGTGAAAATATCTGCATTCTCCTGAAATATATAAAATATAGCACATGTTTGTTTCCATGAGCATAACCATATCATCGTTTACAAAATGATAACATAGTGGAACAAGTGAATACATATAGGAAGATAGTTAACATAATGAGTAATAGGAATCGTTATCCCTTGCGATATAAAAGATGCAGTAATATTTGTCCATGGTGCAAACCAATGACTCGGCGATACATGGTTCGCATAAAAGGCCAAAGTTGATAAGTTCGGGTGGAGAATTTCGATGTTGGGATTCTCCAAACAGAAAGTTAGGGGTTGACATGTATGAACTGTCCTTCCATATAAACACAGTTTATCCGATATGCACCTGGTTTCTGCCTTGAACTGCACCACTTTTTTTCCTGGCGTAGTTCCCAAATGTAGAGTACTTGTCGCCACCGTGATGCGTTGAAAACTCACTGACACTGTCCCTTCGGCACACGAACTATAGGCGACAAAGGTCAATCGTGTTAAAGGGTTGCACGAGTAACAACCTTCTGCTGTAATTTCTTCCGTATGGAATTTCGGACACACTGTACGCCGTTCCATCACGATGTGGTAATCTTCGAATGACAGATGCACATTGACAGGTTTGCTGAACAACAATTCAGACATTAGCTGTTCATTTTCGTCGATATAAAAATAGTGGTATCCGATAGTGCGTGGTAATGCTGAGACTTTATTCTCGATCATTCTGTGGAGAGCCGACGTCACCATGTGACAATGTAGCACTTCTTCATAAGCGCTACACTGTGTACTGTTCTCATCGAAGATGAAAGAGTTCGTTAGCGAACTGTTAGCTTGGATTTGTCCAATAGCGTTGCCTTGAGGTACTCCTGCTGGAGCTGCATGTTCGATATACGCCTCCCTTTGTTTTCCTACTCGCATTATGAGTGAATTTTGCATTAACTGGGTTGGTTGGTCGTACGCGCCAAGAATATGAAAGTAGTAGTGTACGCCGCGCTTTACTGAGATTTACGCCAATTTCCGCCGCTAGATGGCGCCACCAGAAATGTTCCCGATTTTTCGCGCGTTTTTTTTTTTTTTTTTAGCCGGACTTCGAACCGGATTACCTGTCCGATATATTTCGAACCAGACTACCTGTCGACCGTGTTTATTTTCAAAATGGCGGTATTTTTTATGTCGCTGTCGAGACGTTATCTTGACCATGGGATGTTGTCTGTGGTTATCAACTAATTCCCGATAATTACTACACGCTCATTGGAGTTCAAATCCAAAGTAAAACTAAAAGGGGTATGGGGTCATAGCGTTATCTTGACCAAGGGATGTTGTCTGTGGTTATCAACTAATTCCCGATAATTACTACACGCTCTTTGGAGTTCAAATCCAAAGTAAAACTAAAAGGGGCGCTATATATAACCCCCGACAGCAAGGAAAGACCATCATTCTTAGTTTCAAGCTCGATCGAGATGGATTCCGCTGCAATCTTTGACGAAAACCCATTACCTAGTGATATTGACTTAAAGGCCAGTCGCGGTCCAGGCTCTGTCCCTGATGGGATGTAAGCCATTTACCCAGAAGGGTTGGACCACGCTGGGGGAGGGCCAGCCACGCCGGGCCGGAGGGCCCGGAAATCAAGCCCCCCGGCCCGGCGTCTCCGACCCTCGAATTCTAAGGTTGGTGCTCCAGGCCGTAAGCAGGCCAAGAGGCCCGGCCCTCTTACACCCACTGCCCGGAGCAGTCTTATCCCACAGCTCCCCCCCTCCCGGGCACACCCCGGAGGACCCCACAAACCCAGCAGCCGTCGACGACCCCCCCACCCACACCCTTTTTTTATTTTTCCTTATTTAAAAAATATACAGGATATACAAATGTACACGTTCTCTTCTACACTTGGCAGACCGCTCGCAGCGCGACAGGTGCCCAAGTGGGCGCGGTCTGTTTACAGAGTGCAGCCACTGGTCCGAGACAAAATACAAAGTTTGGACCGCTCATCGCGACATTTGCCCAAGTGGGCACGGACTTATTACAGAGTGCAGCCACTGATCCGAGACAGAACACAAATTTGGACCGCTCATCGCGACATTCGCCCTTGTTGGGCGCGGTTTTGACATTGTAGTTGATCTGCCATCGAAAGAGAGTTTGTGGGGATTTCGATACCTCTGATATGTGACTAGCTAGCCCAGAGGGCTGGGCCACTTCACTTTCAGAGAGTGTCTCTGGAGTTCGTTGATATGTGGTCAGTTCATGAGCTGGGCCGCTTGATTCTCAGTTGAAGTCTCTGGTGTCCATTGGTGTGGGGCCAGCCTATGCTGGGCCACACTTCGTTGAGTTAGATGGCTCTGATGTCCTGCTGATATGTCGTGGTCCGACCAAGCGCTGGGCCACTCTACGTTCAGATAGCTGGCTCTGGTGTTCTGCAGATTGTGATATGACATGACTAGCCCAGGTACTTGGCCGCCATGTTTACGTTTATATGATGCTCTGTCTTAGACCTTTCAAATGAGATGTCTGAAATACTCCCCAGTTTCAAGGGGAACAATTTGTTCGAGGCTCTGTGAAGGATTTCTCTGTGCATGGTGCAGGGCAGAGCCATTACTATATACATTTGTTTTGTGTATACATTGGTTTTGTTTGCGACTGTACGTCAGTGCTGTCAGAGGCTCAGTAAGCTGCCCGCCCTGTTCTTCTTTGCTGTGGGGTGTTAGTCTACATTGTTGCGCGTACAACTGCGCGTCACCATTTGAAGCGTTCTTCCTCTCCGTGGGGGTGGAGCAGTCAGGGATGGTTCATGTTCTGAATCGTCTGAGTCCATCGATGGGGATCTTCTTGTTCTTATCAGTTGCCGTCTTCGCTCGCTTGGAATGAATAGTTCTTGTTGTTGTTCAAGCCTGTCCACCATTAGGTTGATTTTCTTGGTGCAGGCTGTGGATTCCAGCAGTCTCTGAGGGGGCTCCAAAGTGGGGGATATTTATGAGCGGGCATTCGGTTGCGTAATGTATTGGAGATCCTATTTTTCCACATTTGCAGGATGTGCTGCCAATGATCTTAAACCTTTCCAGGTAGGTTGGGAATGGCCCATGTTCTGTGAAGAAGAGGGTCATTCCCCTGGACCAGTTCTGGTTTTCTATTTTCACCTTCGGGAGGAGCTGATGGATTTTCCTCCCTGTTTTCCCCCGGTCCCATCTGCCTTGCCATTTCTGCACCATTTCCCTCTTGAACCTAGCTTTTACCCAGGAGTTGGGGAACGGGAGGTGGACGTCTATTGCCTGGCGCTTTGTGGTTTGTTTAGCCAGCATGTCGGCCTCCTCGTTTCCCCGAGTTCCATCGTGGGCTTTGACCCAAGATAATCTGATCTCGTGGTGGTCACAAAGTAGTGCTCTTATCTCTCTTGCTACTGCTGATTTGGTCAGTGGGTTCAGTATGGCATACAGTGAGGAAAGAGAGTCAGTCTGTATCCTGACTGCGTCATCTCTGAGTGTGGTTACTTTCTTGACTGCTTCCTGTATGGCGTGGAGTTCAGCTTGGAAGACTGTAGACTCATTGTTAATCTTCGCAGACCATTTGTCAGTTATTGTGTTGTGTTCTAAGACTACGTATGCTGCTGCAATACCATCTTCCATTTTAGAGCCGTCGGTGAAGATCTCTATGCCTTCAGGTTTTTTGGTTTGTGTCAAGGATTAGTGATATTGACTGGGATCTAGAGGAAGAGGTATGTTTTCGATACACTTGTCTTTCTCGCTTTATTTTTCATGCCTTTTTTTATACCAATGTGTATCCAATGTATTTTATTTTTTGAGCGAGTTTTTTTATTTTTTCTAGAATGCGTTAATCTTCGGATCGGATTTCCATATTGATGATGTGGAGTGGATTATGGCCGAGAACCCTTTCTCTCAAGAAATCAATTGGACCCAGGTCGAAAAGGTTGGTTCAATTTTGTTTTAAAATTATTTAATATCTCATTTCATTTGTCTCCTTCGATTATTTAATATTGTTTCTTTTCCACAGGATGCCATAGAACAGATAGGTGGTGGTGGTGATGATCCGGGCGAGGGAACTTCGAATTCCGTAAGCATTATTTAATTTATTAATTATGTGTTTTTTTTGTTTTTTTCAACGCTCATTCTATTTTTTTTCTTTTATAGACCCGACGTCCATACGTGCTGCAGGAGCAGTCCCGCAAGCTGAACAAGAAGTTCAATGCTGAGCAAATCACTTATGCTGCCCGTATACGAACCGAAGCCCTAGTGGACCCGTCAACTCGCCTGATAGCTGCCATGGCTTTCTTGAGATCAATGTTGAGGCAGTTGATAGACGAGACGACCAATGGGCTGCACCCCGAAGACCGCATTCGGTAAATATTTATTGGATATTCAGAGTGATTTGAATAATTTTTTTGAATTGAATTAATTTTTTTTTTCTTCAGGATTGTCATGACGTCCGATAATTTCGACAGGCCCATTTCGACATCTCTTGTTCCCGTGGCCTCACTCACTATCGAATCACTCCTGGCTGTGATACTGAAGGTTCTACAGAGCAAGAACGCCATACCCCTGGACGACCCATCTCTCAGGTTTGATGTCATTACGATCCGACTACCACGAGGCGGTGGCAGATGCAAAATCGTCAACATATCGACTGACCGGCTGACAAAAAAATCAGTTACACGTATACCCGAGGACGGACTGTGTTGCAGTCGTGCCATAGTTGTTGGACACGCCATCCTAGACAAGCATCCGAGACTCTCAATGGTAAAAGATGGGCGGATAAATCTGCAAAAAGATATGGCTTTGGCATTACATCGAGTGACTGGAGTTCCTGCTGGACCCTGTGGATTCGATGCTATCACCAAGTTTGCCGAGGTTCTAGACGTCCAAATATTCGTCAAGTCTTCGGAAGAATTTTATCGGGTAATTTATATTATTCACAGATATTTTTTTTAGTCAGGAAGAATTTTTTTGTTTAATCACTTGATATTTAGTATTCTAACTTTTTCAGGTGGTGTTCAAGACACCCAGGAAAGAGAAAAAAATATTTTTGTTGTTTCATAATGGACACTATGACCTCATCACATCTCCCAAGGGATTTCACGGCACTAATTTCTACTGTCCGGACTGCGATAAGGCCTACGACCATGTCCAGTATCACAAATGCACAGTCCGTTGCAACACCTGCTTTGATGAGTCATGCACCCTTGTCACCCCCCAACCATGCGATGACTGCCATAGGACATGCAGATCTGGATTGGATTTTCAATTTATTGGCGCAAGGACCAATTTGGTCAAACTGCGCCAAAGCAAGACATAAAAATGAGAAAAATGTCATTCTGTCATGTCAAAAAACTAAAACATATAAAACGGAACATGAAACGTAAAACAATGACATAAATTGTAAAAACTATAATTTGTCGTATAAACCAATGGCTTTGATGAATTTAAAAATGCGAGATGCATCGCTATTGTCATTTAAAATGTCATGAAGTGAAAGATGACTATGACCAAAAGCGGTCGTAAAATGATGACGATGATGTGAACAAGTAAAAGCATGGGCAATGGTAAATGGACTTTGACAATGGAGGCACTGCGGTTGACTCTCTCGTAGTAAAATATATGATTGTGTGATGCGACTGTGTCCTATGCGTAACCGGGCAAGCAGAACTTCCTCCTTTCGGTTGGTCCTGCAGCTCGAACGCCAGTGTCCAAGTGTGGGCTTAATGGCATGAAGTTTATTATTAGTTTGATTGTTCCAATGATCCTGCCAGCGGCGATGCATCACTTCCCGGAGGATTGAGGAGTGGTCACTGGCAGGTACCAAAAGGCTATTGTCAATGTTAATTGTTGTTCGAGCTGCGTTGTCTGCTTTTTCGTTGCCCGGTATTCCTACATGACTTGGTACCCAGTAAAATTTTACTGTGGTACCGTGATGAATGAGGTGATGCAGTTCATGAAAAATGGCATGAATAAATGGATGAATGTGAAAAGTAAAAGAACACAATGCTTGCAATGAGCTAAGAGAGTCGCTATAAATGATGCATCGTCGGTGGTGTTTGCGTCGTATATGACGTAGAGCCTGAAGGATTGCGTACAGCTCTGCCGAGTAAATAGAAAATATGTCGGGAAGTTTGAAAGATGTCTCCTCACAGCAGATGTAGGCACAACCGACATGCCCAGGGCTCTTAGAGCCGTCGGTATATATGGGAAAGTACCTGTTGTACCTACCCCTGTGCCTAAAGAATATCTGTCGATATATGACATCTGCTGTGGTGGCTCTAGAGTATGATGATAATGAAAGAGAGACATCTGGCAGAGACTGCTCCCATGGTGCCAGTTGCCAAGCAACTGGGGCCACACGACTGATGTCTATTTGTAGTTCTTCCACAAGTGCCCTCATACGAAGACCGTAAGATGGAACACATGAAGGGCGAGCAGCAAATAGTCTATGAAATGAGGGATTAAAAATTACACGATGAAGTGGATGATCTGGTAAAGACTTCATTTTGAAATAATATTTCAAGGAAAGTTGCTGGCGTCTTGATGTCAGTGATGGCTCGTTGCATTCGACATAGAGGCTTTCCATGGGAGAAGTTCGGAAAGCTCCAGAGCAAATGCGGAGAGCGAGATGATGAATTGGGTCGAGCACACTCAGATAACTCCGAGGTGCTGACCCGTATACAATGGAGCCGTAGTCAAGCTTTGATCTTATTAGAGCTTTATACAAGTGAATGAGTGACTTACGGTCTGCTCCCCACGATGTAGACGAGATGACCTTCAAGAGGTTCATCGTCTTCATGCAACGAGCTCTTAATTGCGCAATTTGAGGTTTGAAAGTGAGTTTCTTGTCAAATGTGATGCCGAGGAATTTAGTATTTTCTACAATAGGTATTAGATTGTTATTGAGAAACAATTGTGGGTCATCATGTAGGTCTCGACGCCGACAAAAGTGCATAGCAACAGTCTTGTCAGCGGAGAATGAAAAGCCGTTATTATGAGCCCACATGCTAATCTTGTTGAGAGCGGTTTGTAATTGTCTCTCGGCTGACCTCATATTCACTGATTGGTAAGATATCAACAGATCATCCACGTAGAGTGCGCCAGTGACAGACAACGGGAGTTGGTTCAACACCCCGTTGAGTCTTAAAATAAAAAGTGTTACACTTAAAATGCTACCTTGAGGTACACCTTGTTCTTGAATTTGGGGAGCTGATAATGTGCTTCCGATCCGTACCTGGAAGATGCGGCGAGCGAGAAAGTTCTTAATGAAAATGGGCAAGTTGCCCCGCAAGCCGCTATTATAGAGGTCGGAAAGAATTCCGTGCCTCCAAGTACGGTCGTAGGCCTTTTCTATGTCGAAAAATATGGCTAGCATATGCTCCCTCTTTACAAATGCTTGTCTTATTGATGTCTCAAGGCGTAACATATTGCATGTTGTGGACCTGAACCGTCTAAAGCCGCTTTGATGTTTCGATAAAATATTGTTAACCTCAAGGTAGTGCATAAGGCGATAGTTGACCATGCGTTCCATGAGCTTACATAGACAACTGGTCAAAGCAATAGGTCTGTAACTGTTAGGTTGCTGAGGATTTTTGCCAGGCTTCGGGAATGCAAGAACAATGGCTGCTCGCCAGGTGTCAGGAAATGAATGGCTGACCCAGATCCGATTGAATAATATGAGTAAATGTGAGAGTGATTCTGGTGATAGATGCCGAATCATGGAATAATGAATAGCATCGGGCCCTACAGCTGAGTCAGGACTTCGCTGCAAGGCCGTCGTCAGTTCATGAAGGGTGAACAATGAATTGTACCCCTCCGGTGTAAAAGGCCGGAAGGTGTACGATGTACGTTCGGCTGATGATTTAATGGGATGAAACGATGGGGGATAATTCGCATCACTGGAAACAGCGGCGAAATGAGCGGCGATGGTATCCGCAATATCCCTCACATCGCTGATGATAGTGCCATTGGTGTTTAAAATGGTAAGTGGATGAGACTGATAATGACCATTGATTTTTCGGATCCGGTCCCAAATGATTTTGGATGAAGTTGATGAATTGATTCCCGTCGTAAACTTTTGCCAGGACTCGCGTTGAGCCTGGCGCCTGGTTCTTCTCGCCATCGCCTTTGCTTTTAAAAATGCCAACTTGTTGTCATGGGTAGGATACCGCCGGAACCTACTCCATGCTTTCTTTTGTGCTTTAATAGTCAGATTACATTCGTGGTTCCACCAAGGTTTAGGAAATTTAGGAAGTTTCGAGGAGACTTTGGGTATTGATTCATTTGCTGCAGAGATGACACAACTGGTGACAAGGTCGACACAGTGGTCGATGTCGGGTTGCGAAACCATATCCTCCGTGATTTCTGCCTTGACCGTGAAGTCTGCCCATCGGGCGGCCACAAGCTTCCACCGAGGAGGACCCTCAGGTATGCTATGGCTTCGATCAAGGCACTTAACCACTAGAGGAAAATGATTGCTCCCGTGGAGGTCCGGATCAACCGACCAGGACCAGTTGGGCAAGAGTGAAGGTGAGCATAACGATAAATCTATTGCAGTGAAACTATTGTTTGGGGCATGGAAATGAGTGAAACTGCCATCATTCATGATGGCAAGGTCCATGTCATCTAACAGTCGTTCAACCATTTCCCCACGTGGATTGGATTGGATTGGATTTTGAATTTATTGGCGCAAGGACCAATTTGGTCAAACTGCGCCAAAGCAAGACATAAAAATAAGAAAGATGTCCTTTTGTCATGTCAAAAAACTAAAACATAAAAAGGAACATGAAACATAAAACAATGACACGAATTGTAAAAACTATAATTTGTCATAAAAACCAATGGCCCTGATGAATTTAAAAATGCGAGATGCATCGCTATGGTCATTTAAAATGTCATGAAGTGAAAGATGACTATGACCAAACGCGGTCGTAAAATGATGACGATGGTGTGAACAAGTAAAAGCATGAGCAATGGTCAATGGACTTTGACAATGAGGGCACTCTGGTTGACTCTCTCGTAATAACAAATATGATTGTGTGAGGCGACTGTGTCCTATGCGCAACCGGGCAAGCAGAACTTCCTCCTTTCGGTTAGTTCTGCAGCTCGAACGCCAATGGCCAAGTGTGGGCTTGATGGCATGAAGTTTATTATTTATCTGATGATTCCAATGATCCTGCCAGCGGTGATGCATCACTTCCCGGAGGATTGAGAAGTGGTCACTGGCAGGTACCAAAAGGTTATTGTCAATGTTAGTTGTTGTTCGAGCTGCGGTGTCTGCTTTTTCGTTGCCCGGTATTCCTACATGACCTGGTACCCAGTAAAATTTTACTGTGGTACCATGATGAATGAGGTAATGCAGTTCATGAAAAATGGCATGAATGAATGGATGAGTGTGAAACGTACAGGAACACAGTGCTTGTAATGCGCTGAGAGAGTCGCTATAGATGATGCATCGTCGGTGGCGTTTGCGTCGTATATGACGTAGAGCCTGAAGGATTGCGTACAGTTCTGCCGAATATATAGTGAATGTGTCCGGAAGTTTGAAAGATGTCTCCTCACAGCAGATGTAGGCACAACCGACATGCCCAGGGCTCTTGGAGTCGTCGGTATATATGGGGAAGTACCTGTTGTACCTACCCCTGTGCCTAAAGAATATCTGTCGATATATGACATCTGCTGTGGTGGCTCTAGGGTATAATGATAATGAAAGAGAGACATCTGGCAGAGACTGCTCCCATGGTGCCAGTTGCCAAGCAACTGGGGCCACACGACTGATGTCTAATTCTAGTTCTTCCACAAGTGCCCTCATACGAAGACCGTAAGATGGAACACATGAAGGTCGAGCAGCAAATAGTCTATGAAATGACGGATTAAAAATGTTACGATGAAGTGGATGATCTGGAAAAGACTTCATCTTGATATAATATTTCAAAGAAAGTTGCTGGCGTCTTGATGTCAGTGATGGCTCGTTGCATTCGACATAGAGGCTTTCCATGGGAGAAGTTCGGAAAGCTCCAGAGCAAATGCGGAGAGCGAGATGATGAATTGGGTCGAGTACACTCAGATAACTCCGAGGTGCTGACCCGTATACAATGGAGCCGTAGTCAAGCTTTGATCTTATTAGAGCTTTATACAAGTGAATGAGTGACTTACGGTCTGCTCCCCACGATGTAGACGAGATGACCTTCAAGAGGTTCATCGTCTTCATGCAACGAGCTCTTAATTGCGCAATTTGAGGTTTGAAAGTGAGTTTCTTGTCAAATGTGATGCCGAGGAATTTAGTATTTTCTACAATAGGTATTAGATTGTTATTGAGAAACAATTGTGGGTCATCATGTAGGTCTCGACGCCGACAAAAGTGCATAGCAACAGTCTTGTCAGCGGAGAATGAAAAGCCGTTATTATGAGCCCACATGCTAATCTTGTTGAGAGCGGTTTGTAATTGTCTCTCGGCTGACCTCATATTCACTGATTGGTAAGATATCAACAGATCATCCACGTAGAGTGCGCCAGTGACAGACAACGGGAGTTGGTTCAACACCCCGTTGAGTCTTAAAATAAAAAGTGTTACACTTAAAATGCTACCTTGAGGTACACCTTGTTCTTGAATTTGGGGAGCTGATAACGTGCTTCCGATCCGTACCTGAAAGATGCGGCGAGCAAGAAAGTTCTTAATGAAAATGGGCAAGTTGCCCCGCAAGCCGCTATTATGGAGGTCGGAAAGAATTCCGTGCCTCCAAGTACGGTCGTAGGCCTTTTCTATGTCGAAAAATATGGCTAGCATATGCTCCCTCTTCACAAATGCTTGTCTTATTGATGTCTCAAGGCGTAACAAATTGCATGTTGTGGACCTGAACCGTCTAAAGCCGCTTTGATGTTTAGATAAAATATTGTTAACCTCAAGGTAGTGCATAAGGCGATAGTTGACCATGCGTTCCATGAGCTTACATAGACAACTGGTCAAAGCAATAGGTCTGTAACTGTTAGGTTGCAGAGGATTTTTGCCGGGCTTCGGGAATGCAAGAACAATGGCTGCTCGCCAGGTGTCAGGAAATGAGTGATTGACCCAGATCCGATTAAATAAAATGAGTAAATGTGAGAGTGATTCTGGTGAGAGATGCCGAATCATGGAATAATGAATGGCATCGGGCCCTACAGCTGAGTCAGGACTTCGCTGCAAGGCCGTCGTCAGTTCATGAAGGGTGAACAATGAGTTGTATCCCTCCGGTGTAAAAGGCCGGAAGGTGTACGATGTACGTTCGGCCGATGATTTAATGGGATGAAACGATGGGGGATAATTCGCATCACTGGAGACAGTGGCGAAATGGGCGGCGATGGTATCCGCAATATCCCTCACATCGCTGATGATAGTGCCATTGGTGTTTAAAATGGTGATTGGATGAGACTGATAATGACCATTGATTTTTCGGATCCGGTCCCAAATGACTTTCGATGAAGTAGATGAATTGATTCCCGTCGTAAACTTTTGCCAGGACTCGCGTTGAGCCTGGCGCCTGGTTCTTCTCGCTATCGCCTTTGCTTTTAAAAACGCCAACTTGTTGTCATGGGTAGGATACCGCCGGAACCTACTCCACGCTTTCTTTTGTGCTTTAATCGTAAGATTACATTCGTGGTTCCACCAAGGTTTAGGAAATTTAGGAAGTTTCGAGGAGACTTTGGGTATTGTTTCATTTGCTGCAGAGATGATACAACTGGTCACAAGGTCGACACAGTGGTCGACGTCGGGTTGCGAAACCATATCCTCCGTGATTTCTGCCTTGACCGTGAAGTCTGCCCATCGGGCGGCCACAAGATTCCACCGAGGAGGACCCTCAGGTATGCTATGGCTTCGATCAAGGCACTTAACCACCAGAGGAAAATGATTGCTCCCGTGGAGGTCCGGATCAACCGACCAGGACCAGTTGGGCAAGAGTGAGGGTGAACATAAGGATAGATCTATTGCAGTGAAACTATTGTTTGGGGCATGAAAATGAGTGAAACTGCCATCATTCATGATGGCGAGGTCCATGTCTTCTAACAGCCGTTCAACCATTTCGCCACGTGGGGTGTTGCTGTTAGAACCCCATATCAGGTTATGTGCATTGAAGTCTCCAAGAAGAAAAAATGGTGGAGGTAATTGATCAATCAGATCTTCTAGATCTCTCTGTAAGATGGTGTCATTTGGTGGCAAATAAATAGAACAGATGGTAATTCTTAGGCCTGTAGAGATTTCCACCGCGATGGCTTGCAGGTTCGTGCGCAGCGTTAGAACGCGCGACGACACATGATGTGGAACCAGCAGAGCAACACCGCGGCAGGCTCTACTCCCGTCATCGTAGTCAATACGGAACAGGGAATGTCGCCTTATGTTCCATGTCTCCGAGGGCTTCGTGAAAGTTTCCTGGAGTGCCACGCAAACAGGATGATAACGATTGATCAAATCCTTGAGATCTTCGTAATTGGATCTAAGACCACGAATGTTCCATTGAATTATGTTGGCCATAAATTTAAATTTCAAATAGAAGTAGACGGTTCAAGGTCCTTAAATTTATTCCGGTCAATCTTGCGGCGGGTAGTACCGGATTCTGTAGTATTGTCAAGATCCATGTCACCAATCGATGTCTCATCGATAAGTGACAAATTTTTAACGGTGGGATGTGTCAAAGCTCTCTGTATGGCTTTTTTGGAATACCCCGTCTTGAAAGGTTTCTTTTTTGTTTTATTTCCAGAACTAATTTTCGGTTTGGTACCAGTAGATATTTTGAATGTGTTTGCTGTTGCTTTTCCCGCTTCTTCTTCGGAGGTAGTGGACTCCCTCCGGAATCCAGCGGAGCAACAGCAGCCACAACTATTGCATGGTTGATTGGATGAAGTTTGAGTGGATGTGTTAGCAATTGGTTCGGTCTGAGTTGTAATAGAAACTTTTGTTACACTGTTAATCTTGTTAGTAGTCGGTGATTGTGAAGTCGTATTTGCGTATGATTTACCAACTATTGGAGCTTGGTTAGATGTTATGCGACGACGTGCTTCGATATACGAGATGTTATTAAGGACCTTGATCTTCTGGATCTCTTTTTCTTCATTCCATTTCGGACACTTCCTGTCAAATGCGGGGTGAATGCCACCGCAATTGACGCACTTGAATGATGTTGAAGTGCAGTTGTCCGAAATGTGGTCCTTCTCACCGCATTTCGCGCAGGTGGGTTGACTTCGGCACGCCGTTCGTGAGTGACCGAATTTCTGGCAGTTGAAACATCTTACGGGGTTAGGTATGTATGGGCGGATTTTGAGACTATAATAGCCTATCTTAATATCTTTCGGCAATGTCGGTGATGAGAATGTCAGAATTATGTTACGTGATGGAGCTGGATTGCCATCTTTGCGGCTCATGATATGTTTGGCAGATGTTACGCCTTGAGACGCCAGCTCCTCTGTTAGTAGTTCTTCATCCATATTAATCAAGTTAGTATCTGAAATCACACCACGTGAATAATTCAACGTGGGATGGATTTTGACTATTATTGGAATGTCTCCGAGAGATGTGAGCTTTTGAACGAGTTCGGATTGTTTAGGTGTGTTAGTTTCAATGAGAAGGTCTCCTGAACGAAGAGCCTTCACTGATTTTAATGTGCCTATTGCGCCATAGAGAGCTTTGTCTATTATGAATGGTGACACTTTGGCCAGTGGTTTATCAGTGTCAGTACAATGCAGGAAGAAAAATGAAACAGTAGGAGCAGGATCAGTGACAATAGTTTCGCTCATAGCAGTTCTTTGACGTTTTGGTGCATTTTGATTTTTCCCCATTTTGGAGATAATGTGTTCGGCCCCTACCGACCATGCCCACCATGGAGCCCTACAAGGGGACGCGCACACGTAACCGATGAAGGTTAGTAGCAACGCCAGGTTAGGTAGGAGCTATACACCACCGAAGCAGGCGAGCAGACGCGTTCAAGATCCAAGATCGCCGTGAAGCAGCACCAACAAACCTCAACGACGTCCGGCAGGCCCGGCCCCTCTACCTGCCCAGTAGTGTAACCCCTTTAGCCACCGAGGCGACCAGCCGATTGACCCAGACGGGGCTAATCCAGGCCTCCCGTTTCGGCTGAATCCGAGGCCAAAGCTAGCGCATCAGGCTAACCAGGATCCCCATCTCCAGCCTTACGGGTCTCCACGCACGGCAAACACGCAGGTAGACAGCGTCCCGGATGGAGCATACGCTAGAAGCAATGCCCCATCCGGGAGGACCCCTCCCCGCCTGAGCGGGGCCCACAATGAGGGGTTGGACACAAAAGACAAAAACATGTACAGGACAAAACGAGACGCAAGACATGTACTGCAAGATGTGTCGAAATAAACATGTAATTTGGGCTATTGAAGGTGAAGTATATGAGCACAAAAAGCGATGACAATGACGTGTGATAGATTTGGCGTTACCCAGGGTGCACCACGAGGAGGCCTATCACATTACACCCCTTTCCCCACGTGGGGTGTTGCTGTTAGAACCCCATATCATGTTATGTGCATTGAAGTCTCCAAGAAGAAAAAATGGTGGAGGTAATTGATCAATCAGATCTTCTAGATCTCTCTGTAAGATGGTGTCATTTGGTGGCAAATAAATGGAACAGATGGTAATTCTTAGGCCAGTAGAAATTTCCACCGCGATGGCTTGCAGGTTCGTGCGCAGCGTTAGAACGCGCGACGACACGCGATGTGGAACCAGCAGAGCAACACCGCGGCAAGCTCTACTCCCGTCATCGTAATTGATACGGAACAGGGAATGTCGCCTGATGTTCCATGTCTCCGAGGGCTTCGTGAAAGTTTCCTGGAGTGCCACGCAAACAGGATGATAGTGATTGATCAAATCCTTGAGATCTTCGTAATTGGATCTAAGACCACGAATGTTCCATTGAATTATGTTGGCCATAAATTAAGTAGAAGTAGACGGTTCAAGATCTTTAAATTTATTCCGGTCTAGTTTACGGCGAGTAGTACCGGAATCTGATCTATTGTCAAGGTCCATGTCACCAATTGATGTGTCATCAATTAATGACACATTCTTCATGGATGGACATTTGAGCGCTCTCTGTACAGCTTTTCGTGAATATCCGGTCTTGAATGGTTTCTTTTTCGATTTGTTTGCAGAGTTGATTTTTGGTTTAGTATCTGTAGTTATTTTGAATGTGTTAGCCGTTGCTTTTCCCACTTCTTCTTCGGAGGTAGTGGACTCCCTCCGGAAACCAGCGGAGCAACAGCAGCCACAACTATTACACGGTTGGTTAGATGATGATGTTTGAGTTGATGTATCAGCTATTGGTTCAGTCTGAGTTGTTACGGATGCTTTGGTGACATTGTTAGTCATATTAGCTGATGATGGATTTGTTACCATATTAGAATATGATCTATTACCTATTGGAGTTTGGTTAGAGGTTATACGACGGCGTGCTTCGATATATGAGATGTTATTGAGGACCTTGATCTTCTGGATCTCTTTTTCTTCATTCCATTTCGGACACTTTCTGTCAAATGCGGGGTGGTCGCCACCGCAATTGACGCACTTGAATGGTGAATTAGTGCAGTTGTCCGAAATGTGGTCCTTCTCACCGCATTTTGCGCAGGTGGGTTGGCTGCGGCACGCCGTTCGTGAGTGGCCGTATTTTTGGCAGTTAAAGCATCGAACAGGGTTAGGAATGTATGGCCGGATTTTGAGGTTATAATAACCTATTTTGATATCTTTCGGCAATGTTGGTGATGAGAATGTGAGAATTATGTTTCGTGTGGGAGCTGGATTGCCATCTTTGCGGCTCATAATATGTTTGGCAGATGTTACGCCTTGAGACGCCAGCTCTTGTGTTAGTTCTTCTTCATCCATGTTAATTAAGTTATTATCTGAAATGACACCACGTGAATAATTCAACGTGGGATGGATTTTGACTGTTATTGGAATGTCTCCGAGAGATGTGAGCTTTTGAATGAGTTTGGATGTGTTAGTTTTGATGAGAAGGTCTCCTGAACGAAGAGCCTTCACCGATTTTAAGGTACCAACTGTGCCATAGAGAGCTTTATCTATTACAAATGGTGATACTTTGGCCAGCGGTTTTTCGTTATCTGAAGAGTGCAGAAAGAAAAATGAGACAGTTGATGAAATTGAAGCAGTTACAGTGACATGTGTTTGGTTTGAAGCAGTTCTTTGACGTTTTGGTGCATTTTGATTTTTTCCCATATTTGAATGGGTATTGTTCCACTCCCACCCACCATGCCCACCATGGAGCCCTACGAGGGGACGCGCACACGTAACCGGTGAAGGTTAGTAGCAACGTCAGGTTAGGTGGGAGCTATACACCACCAAAGCAGGCGAGCAGACGCGTTCAAGATCCAAGATCGTCGTGAAGCAGCACCAACAAACCTCAACGACGTCCGGCAGGCCCGGCCCCTCTACCTGCCCAGTAGTGTAACCCCTTCAGCCACCGAGGCGACCACAGCCGATTGACCTGGACGGGGCTAATCCAAGCCTCCCGTTTCGGCTGAATCCGAGGCCAAAGCTAGCGCATCAGGCTAACCAGGATCCCCATCTCCAGCCTTACGGGTCTCCACGCACGGCAAACACGCAGGTAGACAGCGTCCCAGACAGAGCATACGCTAGAAGCAACGCCCCGTCTGGGAGGACCCCTCCCCGCCTAAGCGGGGTCCACAATGAGGGGTTGGACACAAGACATAAACATATACAGGACAAAACAAGACGCAAGACAAGTACTGTAAGTTGTGTAGAAAAAACATGTAATCTTGGCTATTGAAAGTGAAGGATATGAGCACAAATAAGCGATGACAATGACGTGTGATAGATTTAGCATTACCCAGGGTGCACCACGAGGAGGCCTATCACATTACACCCCGACATGCAGATCTGTCGAATGTTTTGCAAGGCATAAGAGTCTCGGAGGCAAGAACAGAACATACTGCCAGCAATTCTACGAGTGTCCGACATGCAAGAAATTTCTTGTAGAAAAAGAGCGATCCCGAGACAAACACGTTTGCGGGGAAAAGTATTGCAGCAACTGCAAAAATTTTCATCAAGATGAACATCATCTCTGCTCCCTCAAAAAGAAGAAGGTGAAGACCCCCTCCGACAAGCTCGTTTTCTTCGATTTCGAGACGGATCAATCAACGGGGGAGCACGTGATCAACTTTGCAGTTGCTCAGTACTCGGACGGAACTGAATTCGTCTTTCGAGGGTATAACGCCCTCAACGAATTCTGCGCCTGGCTCTTCCGCAAAGAACATAAGGGGTACACTGCCATCGCACACAACATGAAGGGGTTCGATGG